>NC_132986.1:3732500-3930021 GCF_047496725.1 Anoplolepis gracilipes | reverse complement strand
ACACCTGTCTTGTATGCGACTGTATATTCGTATTCTTCGAGTTTCAGGCGCCATCGCATAAGGCGAGAGGTCGGGTCCTTCACTCGGTTTAACCAGGCGAGCGGTTGGTGATCCGTCACGAGCGTAAACTTGCGCCCGTAGAGGTAAGGTCTGAAGTGTCCGACGCAATAAATTATGGCTAGCAGCTCTTTCTCTGTTGTCGAGTAGTTCCTTTCGGCTGAATTGAGTACTCTGGACGTATACGCGATTGGCAAGTCTTGGCCGATTGTTCCTTGGCTTAGGACTCCAGCGATAGCGTAGTCGGATGCGTCCGTAGTGAGCAGGAATTCTCGCGTGAAATCCGGGAATTGCAGTACCGGTTCTTCGCAGAGTCGTCTTCGAAGAGTCTCAAAAGCGTGTTGTGTATTTTCGTTCCATGAGAAGGTACTGTTTTTCTTCAGGAGGTCCGACATTGGTTTAGCTATTCCTGAAAAATCGGGGATGAAGCGGCGGTAGTAGCCTGATAAGCCTAGAAATTGTCGTACGTTTTTCAGACTCCTTGGAACTGGAAAGTCTTTAACAGCTGAGACTTTCTGGGGGTCAGGGCGTACGCCAGTATCTGTAATTACGTGCCCGAGATAGACGACTTCATGTCGCAAAAACTCACATTTATCTGGTTGTAAAGTGAGATTGGCGGTTTTTAAACGTTTCATTAATTTATCCATTTTAATGTCATGTTCCCGCAACGAGCTTGCGTATATCACTATGTCGTCCATGTACACCAAAAGTTCTATACCTTGCAGTCCGGTCAATATTTGGTCCATTAATCGTTGGAAAGTGGCCGGTGCGTTTCTGAGTCCGAATGGCATCCTGGAGAATTGGTAATGGCCATGTGGTGTAGAGAAAGCTGTTTTGTGCGCATCCTTGGGATCCATTGGGATTTGATGGAACCCACTGGCGAGGTCGAGGACGGAGAAATATTTTGCACTGCCCAACTGGTCGAGGATATCGCTGATATTTGGCAGAGGGTAGGCGTCTCCTAGCGTTTTTTCGTTGAGCCTTCTGTAATCGATGACCATTCGCCATCTCTTGTTTCCAGTTGAGTCCGGTTTCTTCGGAACGATCCAGACGGGGGAACTGTACGGTGAAGTGGATGGTGTCACTATATTTTTCTGAAGGAGCTCGTTGACCTGTTTATTTATTTCTTCTCGATGTATTGGCGGAAATCTATACTGCTTCGTGTGTATAGGTATCTCGTCCGAAGTGATTATTTTATGGGTGATTGTTGAAGTTTGGTCCAGATATTCTCCTGGTACGTAGAATCTGTCATTGTGTCGTTTTATTAGTTCAAAAATATTCTCTTTTTCTAGGTCGTTAAGATGATCGAGGCGCAAGAGTCGTATTATTTGAGTAATTCTGTCCGGTGTAGAGTCTTCCTTATGATTGTGTTCGCGCCGGGTGAGTATCTCGGGTGAGTTCCTTAAGTTTTTCCAATGTATCTTCTCGTTTACCATATTAACTATTTGCATTTTGTGTATGTCGTTGTATTTCGCAAGATTAGATGCACGCTGATCGATGAGAGTGAAATGATGTATATTATTATTTGTTTCAGGTTGCTTATTTGTAGCTACGCACAAAGGGGGTGAGTCATCCGCTTTTGCGGGGCTTAGAGGAAAGTAAGGAAGAGCAATTATAGAAGATTGACCGCCTGGGCCGAGACCAGAGGAAGGGGTTCGCACCGACGCGAGAGCGGCATCGTCGTTCGCCGGCGGAGATAAGGATCCCCTTTCTGTGTAAGTAATGTGAGAATGATTTGTGATAATAGTATTAGAATCAAGGGACGTGTGCGTAGAAACGATTGTAGCTTGAAGTGTTGCATTTTTTGTAGAAAGGGATGGGGGATAATCGGGAGAGGTATTGGGATGTCGACCTAGGTCGACGCCGCACCTTGATGCGACAAGAGGAAGGCAGTGCTCCTGCCCGTAGAGATGATAGTCGGGATCGACGTTTTGTGTTGGTGTATTAAGAAGAGGAAGAGAGGGGGTAAATGTATTTTGGTTTTGTAGCGTATTTTGTTTGTTAAATGATGAGTTTGATTGTTTGTTGTTTTCAATGTGTATCTTGGTCTTTGTGTTATTGTGTAGTTTGTTTGGTTGTTTATTTTTGCATGTAGTAAAATTATCTTGACTCGTTGCAGGTGCAGTGCGTGCTTCTTGGGTGCGAAGGCTTTTGCTCGCTTGAATTTTGACGGGACTATTGCCCGATGGGCTAGAGGGTTGCCTCAGAGGCTCCCTGGAAGGGGGGTCCTGTGATATTTTTGTTACTTCTGTTAGCGTAACGGTAGGTATTATAATTTCTACTTCTTCGTCTAATGTATTCGTGATGCCGATATATGCCTTGTCGTTGATACACGTGACAAGTGCATCTCCGGCGAAGACCGCGTCGCGGGCGCGTATCGGGGCGAGATAACCCGTTTTAATTTCCGGATTAGCTATGCGGACCGTGATTCCCAGCTTCATACGTGAGGGTATGACAATGGACTCCTTGTCCTTGAATGGAAACGCGCAGTCGCGCCACGTGATTAACTTATTACCGTAATTAATGCACGCGTTATGTTCAGTGAAGAACGACGAACCTAATATGCCCTGTGTGATTATAGGGAATTCGTCGGCTACCACGTGGAAAACTACTGGGGTTTCCGAAACGTATGCTATGGCGGATCCCAGAGTGGTGACAACATTTTCGGTGATACCCGTTAATTGGATAGTCTCCTTGTTGTTGATTTGAATATCGGATTTAATGCAACCTTTCTTTATTATATTAGGCTGTGCTCCTGTATCGAGCATGAAGGCTGTTGGTCCTCGGAAAGACGGTGATGCGAGCTCGACGGCCGGTACGTTTCCGTCGTCTCCTCGGAGGACGTGAAGGGATCTGGTTTCCCTTCCATGCAGAGGGTGGAGCGGATTTGGAAAGGGCCTCGGGACGCTCCGTTGACCGAGACCTCTGTTCGGTTTCCCGAATTTCGCGGAGGTGGATTATTCATATTACTATTAGCGTGCGTATTATGAGAGTTATTGGAATAATTATTATTATTATTGAAATTATTATTATTATTGTTATTGTACTTTTCGCGATACTGTCGTTTACGGCACTCGTGTATGAGGTGTCCGATCTTTTGGCAGTACCCGCAAATTTTTCGTTCGTGTGCATTCCCGGGACCGGGCGGCGTATTCGCTACCGCAGTCTGATCGCGTTGGAGAATTTGCGTCACGGGGGCCGGTGCAGCGTTACTATTGTGATTATTGTTACCGTTCGCGTTTCGAGTGCTCTTGTATCTTATCTCCTCTCTTTCTAGGCGTTTATTAATTGTGACCACTTTAGAGCAGGCGTCGGGGAGGCTACTATATCCTTCAGCGCGAAGTTCTATTCTATATTCGCGTGGAAGTCCTTCGTAAAACGCTTCTAACGCGAAACCTTCTATTCCGGCAATCTCATTTTCGGATAACGGTCTACCGAGTTGGACTTGATCTCCTTCAATTATGGCCGTTTTCAGATCCTTAACACGCCCGATGTAGTCAAGTATGTGCTCGTTCGGCTTTTTGTATGCCATGCTTAATTGTCCGCGATAATAGTTCGAGCTTCTAGCGGGACCGAAAGTTCGCCTGAGGCAGTCGAGAAATTTTTCCACGGTCGGGTGGATTTCATCCTCTACGGCTAAATATGCGTGGTGCGTTAATTTATTTCGTAGCATACGGACAAATAATGCTTCGTCTACCAACGGTACCGATTCTTTTGCCCTTTTGCATGCCCTAGCGAATTGTAGCACGGGGATGTTATGCCCGTCGTATTTCGGCACCAGTTCGAGAGCGTCGCGCAGATATGATTTCGGATATCCCATAGGATAATGAGAACCGTCGATTCCGGCGGCTGAGGTCGTGGGCTTGATATCGTTATACGAGGCGTTCGACATGTTAAACGATGGAGGCGCGTTATTTGTTACGTCCGCTGGGCTCGAGGCCTGCAAACCGGGTAGATTTTTAGCGAACGCGCGCATCATGTTTTCCAACATTTCAGTTCGGATTTTTAATTCTCTTTCTTTTTCGCGTAGATCTCTAAAAGCTTCCTCATGGTTTTCGCGTTCTATGTTTCCCGAGAGATCATCGGATTGAGCCATATTTAAAGGTAAGTATTTATTATCGATGGTATAGCAGGACTCGCGGTTGCGAACGATTGTGCGTATATAATTTCTTTTTGTTGCGGGTATGCGAAAGCGGAATCGCGTACAATCACCAGTTATCACGATTATGAACAGGTAATTATCACCTAAGAGGTTAGTGGTTAAATTAGTTTGGATACATATAACATGGATACATATATTTTACGAAGAATTTTGAAGTAGTATTAAGGTATAAGGATTGATGGACAACGACCGATTTATTTATTTATTGAGGTTTGAAAAGACTTTAATTGTAACTTTACTTTTAATTTCCTTCGAGACTAGTAAAAGAAATAATTCGCGATGATGATTTTAAGAAAGAAAGATTTTCTTGAGAAAATGTACTCGTTTTCGATAACGAAGAATAGTAACTTTTATTTTTGCACTGATTTTTAGCGGTAATATCCCACCGCTGTCACCAGTTGTTACATCCCACCGCTGTCACCAGTTGTTACGTCCCGCCGCTGTCACCAGTTGTTACATCCTCTGCGTTCGCGAGCGAGGTGCGGTTACGATGGTTGGTGTACGCGGATCGCGGTGGCCGAGCGGTAAACCTGTCACGATCAGCGTAGCGGTGCACCGGAAACTAGAGGTCGGGACGTAATAGATAATAGGGAGGATGTGAAGTGAGTAGACAATGAATGCAGATTGTTTACGTATACTGATTTTTATGTATTTATCATTATTTTATAATAAACATATATGTACAGTTATATTATATTTTTCAAGACGATTAGACAATTAAATCACGGACGGTTATCAGGAGGCGAATTGATAGGTGCTTCAGCGGACGACAGGATGCATACTCGCCCGAAGAAAGCCTGGGAGGAAATGATCCTCGGTTGCGTAATCCCGAAGTCTATCAACGGCGGGGGCACGGGCCACGGACGGTATTCGATAGGCGGTAAGGGCCTATGTGAGGAAGCGACGACCCCGCTACTGGATGCCGGTGGAGTGACGGCGTCGTGTAGCTGGTCAGGGGTTGATGACTCCGATGTATGGGTTCCCGGTGGAGGGTAAGTGAAATACCCGACGGATGCTGGGCTCTGACTACCTGGTGGCGACGCAGCTGTTCGGACCGTCAGGTAGGAGCCGCCTTGGTATAGTGACCGGATGAGGCGCTTCAATTGGTGAGCACGCCCTGCTCGACGTGACCGACCCATGACGCAGCTAAGAAGGTAAGCGAAATCATAATCGACGCCATAGTTGAATACGCGGAGGGGTATAGACTGGGGTTAGTAATAGTAACGCGAGTGATGAAAAGGAAAAAAAAAACATACGCGTTAAAGTAAATTGGTAAACGAGTTGACTTGACCTTATCTGACGGGTTGCGGGGACAGGGTGAGCCTTAATGAGTTTACTTTAATTTAATATTTATTCTATATTTTAGATCAAGAAGAGCGATCGGAGGAATTGTGAGAGACGCCCTGACAGAGGCGCGGTTCGTGGACTGAGAGGAGGCAGATCGCCCTGACAGAGGCGCGCTGCACGCTAGGAGGCGGAATGCCCTGAAAGAGGCGCTCCTCGGAGAAGAGAGTCGTTCGCCCTGAGAGAGGCGTGCGACCTAGAGAGGGGTAGTCCGGCTCTGAAGGAGGCGCACTACGAAGGATGAAGGCAGAGCCGCCCTGAATGAGGCGCACTGCTAGAAGGGACGTAGAATCGCCCTGAGAGAGGCACACTACGTAGGAAGGATGTAGGTCGCCCTGGAGGAGGCGCCCTACGGTGTAGGTAAGAATGGTTATCGCTCTCTGTCTAATGACATTCCCTATGAAGACGTCCGAATAAAATATTAATCTCTTCGATTATAAGTTACAGATATCTGAGGCTCTGGGTATGTCAAGGCGGACGTCGCGGACCTTGCCACTGGTGAGCGGATAAGGGAAAAGAAAAGAAAAAAAAAGAAAGAAAGAAAAGAGAAAAAAAAAAATATATATAGGAAGAAGCTATAGGGAATACAAGAACGCCCTGGAGGAGGCGCGCGTCGCCGCAGGATGAAAGAGAGAGCCCGAAGTAGGCTTGAAGGAAGGATGACCTCGTCAGATAAGTAGCACTAATTTGCCCGATAATTTCAATATTAAAATTAGAATAGAAAGCTTGTCTTTATATTTACAGGTATAGACGCGAGAGGTTAACGGCGAGAAGAATTGACACCGAAAAGATGACCGACGCCCGGAATGGACAGGGGCCGCGAACTGACACAAGTATGTATATTTCGAGTAATTACACGTAAACAATATGATTAATGATTACACGAATATATCTTAATAATTACGACAACGTACTCACTTCACTAAATTGTTATGTGTTACAGGAACCACTGGGAAGCACACTGTAACGCGGGTGTACACAAGAATGTGGATCTACAATATTAGTATTACAACATTAGTTAATAGAACTTTCCTTCGACTATGATTTCACGCACAGACTGGTTTCGGACGCGTAAACGATATTATAGATAGGCGGCATTAACAATTGCATGGAGAGGAAAAGATAATACGCTTATATTGTTGATAGAAGTAATTCACTGCAAACGAAAATTTAGATAAAATATCTTTAAAAGTGATAGATAGAATTCGATATGTATTGTGAGCGCCGTGGAAATCGATAAAGAGAAAGGAAATATAATAGTAACAGTGGATACAAATAATCAAGAATAGATTTATACGACAGTAAACGTAAGAACTGAAGGCTAATTAATAGTATTCGCGATATGCTAGTCTCGAAGTCTCTCTGAATTAATGATTTTGTGTGAATAATACCGTAATGAACTAGAAACCACTGATTCGAAGATATAATATTAATTACACTGCGCGAAAACTTGCGAGAGCGTATGTATGATTGAATGTTATAAGGATAACCGATTATTAAATCGTATAAATGACTGTCTGTACGTACAATGAATTTACTGGGTACTGTATGAATCGAGTATTGACTGCTGATCGAATACTGATTATGCGAAAACTGAATGGTCGGAACGAACCGTACAACAGATTTTACTGTCGGGCGAAAGCCGAATACTAAATATGATCTGAACTGTCTAATGATCTGAACTGTCTAGGCGAGAACTGAATACTCTGCTCTTTGAGCACACGGTGCTCCCGTTTATATACCCGTGGTCGCTGAGGGCTCCCACCTTCTGAATTATAGCGCGCGCAACGTGGTCCGATCCTGGTCATGCTTGTTTGTCACGGGTATCACGCGCCGGGCAATAGTAAGCTATCACGGTGTTTGTCCGAAATTTTCACGTGATCCGGCGGTTCCTGAATGTTCTAGAACCTTCGGGACTAGCATTATAATGTAATATCTATATCGTTATTTCTAGATATATCGCAATTATTACTAGCGTTACGATAACTTATCTGATTAATTACTTATCGCCGCATTGTATTATAGCGTTGTACTTAAATAATTGTAGAGATATGAGAGCATTACGCTAATTAACTTATTAATTAACAATTATCTATGATGTCGCATAATGTTATTCGTGGATTACAAGATCTAAATTAGTCTACAGACGTTAAACTCGCTATTATATAACTATATGTATGTATGTATATCATTATAACTAGTAGTAAAGGTTTATATATTTATATATATGTAATAATGGTATAAATGCACATGTAATATGCCGTGATATATTTACAATGGATGGATGAGGAGTGTGTAAGTGTGTATAAATGCATAAATTTAAGACAAGTTTATATTGTGAGAGGTTGAGTGTGTAATTTAAGTGATACGCTTGGAATATGTATGAATTAGTTATAAGATCCGAAACTATTGCGTTACCATGTATATGATACATTGATTATGTGTATGTTAATATATGAATATGCCTGTAATAAGTTTATAATAGGTTTATTGAGAGTGCTTTATTTGTGCGTACTAATGGGTCACTATGTATATAAATTATTTATAGAGTGTGTGTATTTGCGTGTTACTGGGTGGATAATACGTCTATAATAGTCAGATACTGATTAAACATTGTGTAGATGATAAGTTTATAACGCGCGTATTTTTGTATCACCGGGTATATTAAGTGACTATTGTTATATAATTTTATGGTGTGTTTGTTAAGGAGCGTGTATCTATGTAATTATTTCTGGGTGTTCATTATGCGTTTATACTTGGTTTATGTAGTGTATGATGTGTGTATTATCGTACCACCGTATATATAGGTATGGTCATTTTGTTTATTATGCATATGTATATTGTAATTATCATTCATCCTCAATAAAATGATAACGAAGTTTTGAGAATATTATCACGTTCAAGTTATTTCAGACACCTTGTATAAGTAAGAGTTAATTAAGTAATTGTATATATTGAGTGTGACTATTTAACTTTAGTTATCTTCCAGAGCTTTATTCGTTTTAAACTCTTTATGGGATATTTATATTGTTTTCACTATAATATATATATATATATATATGTATTATGAGTGGTTCATTTTAATTATTATTGGTTTTAATTGATTACTTAAATATTGTCTGAGCCTCGAGGAGTTCTTGTCAGGTCATTATAATTTGCCTTTAAAACATCTGTGGATTATGATATCTGCAGCGAGTCGCATATATATATATATATATATGTATATGTGCATGCACCAAGTTATCTCCATGGTTGATATATGAAATAATTATAAATGATAGCTGACCGGATTTTTATTGGCAAACCAAATTGGATTCATGGTAAGGAATTATTATGCAGAAGATGGGTTTGATCGAATCTTTTATTATTGTTAAAATTTGGATTTAATGAAATCACTGCGCTGCGGTGGAATATGAGTAAAATTGACAAGTTATTATATTTGGGTGACAGAATCGTTAGACATGTACGTTATTGTGGTATTAATTCGGCTTTGGGATATAAAACTGCATTTAATAGTGAAGGCATAATTATATATTGGAGGTGCGGATTAAAATAAATAAATTATTAAAGTTGAAAATATGAGGTGTTCCTGAAGTAAAATGGGTCTATAACAATGTGCGCTTAACTTTTTATGGCGGGGCTGTAGCCCTATAAGTTGCTACCTTTTTTGGTTCCTTATGAGCCAAGGCGCCAGGAAATATTTAATTAAGGTCACTGGGCGGGTTTTTTATGTGATGTTTAAACCGTTAAAAATTGGGTGCTTTTCGATGTTGCGACAACTTTTGATATATTGAGAAAAGTGATTTAGACTGTGCATAGGAAGTTGCAATTGCACATACGAGTTACTTGGCTTGCTCAGTTTTAATAATTAATGAAAGTTCATATACAGGGTGTCCCGAAAGTACCGATCGGAGTTTATTATATGAAGCTTATGGAATTTAACCAAAGGAATCGGTCGGTTGTTAAACACTATTTTATACTAATGTTTGGATAATATGACAATGTTAGTTTATATACCGGGTGTCAATTTATTAAGGTGAACATGTATCGGGAGTTGTATTTCCGCTCATTCGCAGTTACGATCTCTTTTCTTGAGTGATTTTAGCTTGTTATATAGATTTACTTTATATTTTTGTTATACCGGGTGGTGGTTAATTCTCGATGCGTGTGTCTATGGTGATGTGTACGTGTATGTTTGTGTTTAGTAAGAGTGATGACGACGAGGTGGAGTGAACATTGGTTTATATTATCGCTATTACTTAATTTACGTTATTCTATTGACGCATACTTAATATTATGTTTCCTTTTTATTTTTCAGATACTGCAACTAGAGTGACAAAACTAAATGGGTAATTATAATAAAATTAAGATGTTCGACCGACTTGGTGGGTCGTTTCTCTTCTCTTTTTCAGGTGCTGAGGAGGCGGACCAGAAGGTGATATACCGGGTGGCCGGAAAATAGGTGAGAATTTTCATTGGACAATTAATTAATTATTTTCCTTCATTTTTAGGTAGGTGATAGGGGAGAACCAGTGATGGGGATAAAACAGGAAAAAAAAGGAAGAAAAAGAAAGAAAAAAAAAAGGAAAAGGATGTTTTAGCCGGAAACATAATAAAAGGTATTTATCGGCTTAATCTATTTTTGATAATAACTATATATATATATATGTATATATAAAAAGAAAAGGAAAGTAAAAGAATTTTATAGGTGCTTAACGCTTACTATGTCTACTTAACAGGTGACGTATGGAGTCAACGGACGGCGACTGGTGTCAAGCGGAGGCGCTGGACGTGACACCCGCAACAAAAAGAAATTATATACGCACAATCGTTCGCAACCGCGAGTCCTGCTATACCATCGATAATAAATACTTACCTTTAAATATGGCTCAATCCGATGATCTCTCGGGAAACATAGAACGCGAAAACCATGAGGAAGCTTTTAGAGATCTACGCGAAAAAGAAAGAGAATTAAAAATCCGAACTGAAATGTTGGAAAACATGATGCGCGCGTTCGCTAAAAATCTACCCGGTTTGCAGGCCTCGAGCCCAGCGGACGTAACAAATAACGCGCCTCCATCGTTTAACATGTCGAACGCCTCGTATAACGATATCAAGCCCACGACCTCAGCCGCCGGAATCGACGGTTCTCATTATCCTATGGGATATCCGAAATCATATCTGCGCGACGCTCTCGAACTGGTGCCGAAATACGACGGGCATAACATCCCCGTGCTACAATTCGCTAGGGCATGCAAAAGGGCAAAAGAATCGGTACCGTTGGTAGACGAAGCATTATTTGTCCGTATGCTACGAAATAAATTAACGCACCACGCATATTTAGCCGTAGAGGATGAAATCCACCCGACCGTGGAAAAATTTCTCGACTGCCTCAGGCGAACTTTCGGTCCCGCTAGAAGCTCGAACTATTATCGCGGACAATTAAGCATGGCATACAAAAAGCCGAACGAGCACATACTTGACTACATCGGGCGTGTTAAGGATCTGAAAACGGCCATAATTGAAGGAGATCAAGTCCAACTCGGTAGACCGTTATCCGAAAATGAGATTGCCGGAATAGAAGGTTTCGCGTTAGAAGCGTTTTACGAAGGACTTCCACGCGAATATAGAATAGAACTTCGCGCTGAAGGATATAGTAGCCTCCCCGACGCCTGCTCTAAAGTGGTCACAATTAATAAACGCCTAGAAAGAGAGGAGATAAGATACAAGAGCACTCGAAACGCGAACGGTAACAATAATCACAATAGTAACGCTGCACCGGCCCCCGTGACGCAAATTCTCCAACGCGATCAGACTGCGGTAGCGAATACGCCGCCCGGTCCCGGGAATGCACACGAACGAAAAATTTGCGGGTACTGCCAAAAGATCGGACACCTCATACACGAGTGCCGTAAACGACAGTATCGCGAAAAGTACAATAACAATAATAATAATAATTTCAATAATAATAATAATTATTCCAATAACTCTCATAATACGCACGCTAATAGTAATATGAATAATCCACCTCCGCGAAATTCGGGAAACCGAACAGAGGTCTCGGTCAACGGAGCGTCCCGAGGCCCTTTCCAAATCCGCTCCACCCTCTGCATGGAAGGGAAACCAGATCCCTTCACGTCCTCCGAGGAGACGACGGAAACGTACCGGCCGTCGAGCTCGCATCACCGTCTTTCCGAGGACCAACAGCCTTCATGCTCGATACAGGAGCACAGCCTAATATAATAAAGAAAGGTTGCATTAAATCCGATATTCAAATCAACAACAAGGAGACTATCCAATTAACGGGTATCACCGAAAATGTTGTCACCACTCTGGGATCCGCCATAGCATACGTTTCGGAAACCCCAGTAGTTTTCCACGTGGTAGCCGACGAATTCCCTATAATCACACAGGGCATATTAGGTTCGTCGTTCTTCACTGAACATAACGCGTGCATTAATTACGGTAATAAGTTAATCACGTGGCGCGACTGCGCGTTTCCATTCAAGGACAAGGAGTCCATTGTCATACCCTCACGTATGAAGCTGGGAATCACGGTCCGCATAGCTAATCCGGAAATTAAAACGGGTTATCTTGCCCCGATACGCGCCCGCGACGCGGTCTTCGCCGGAGATGCACTTGTCACGTGTATCAACGACAAGGCATATATCGGCATCACGAATACATTAGACGAAGAAGTAGAAATTATAATACCTACCGTTACGCTAACAGAAGTAACAAAAATATCACAGGACCCCCCTTCCAGGGAGCCTCTGAGGCAACCCTCTAGCCCATCGGGCAATAGTCCCGTCAAAATTCAAGCGAGCAAAAGCCTTCGCACCCAAGAAGCACGCACTGCACCTGCAACGAGTCAAGATAATTTTACTACATGCAAAAATAAACAACCAAACAAACTACACAATAACACAAAGACCAAGATACACATTGAAAACAACAAACAATCAAACTCATCATTTAACAAACAAAATACGCTACAAAACCAAAATACATTTACCCCCTCTCTTCCTCTTCTTAATACACCAACACAAAACGTCGATCCCGACTATCATCTCTACGGGCAGGAGCACTGCCTTCCCCTTGTCGCACCAAGGTGCGGCGTCGACCTAGGTCGACATCCCAATACCTCTCCCGATTATCCCCCATCCCTTTCTACAAAAAATGCAACACTTCAAGCTACAATCGTTTCTACGCACACGTCCCTTGATTCTAATACTATTATCACAAATCATTCTCACATTACTTACACAGAAAGGGGATCCTTATCTCCGCCGGCGAACGACGATGCCGCTCTCGCGTCGGTGCGAACCCCTTCCTCTGGTCTCGGCCCAGGCGGTCAATCTTCTATAATTGCTCTTCCTTACTTTCCTCTAAACCCCGCAAAAGCGGATGACTCACCCCCTTTGTGCGTAGCTACAAATAAGCAACCTGAAACAAATAATAATATACATCATTTCACTCTCATCGATCAGCGTGCATCTAATCTTGCGAAATACAACGACATACACAAAATGCAAATAGTTAATATGGTAAACGAGAAGATACATTGGAAAAACTTAAGGAACTCACCCGAGATACTCACCCAGCGCGAACACAATCATAAGGAAGACTCTACACCGGACAGAATTACTCAAATAATACGACTCTTGCGCCTCGATCATCTTAACGACCTAGAAAAAGAGAATATTTTTGAACTAATAAAACGACACAATGACAGATTCTACGTACCAGGAGAATATCTGGACCAAACTTCAACAATCACCCATAAAATAATCACTTCGGACGAGATACCTATACACACGAAGCAGTATAGATTTCCGCCAATACATCGAGAAGAAATAAATAAACAGGTCAACGAGCTCCTTCAGAAAAATATAGTGACACCATCCACTTCACCGTACAGTTCCCCCGTCTGGATCGTTCCGAAGAAACCGGACTCAACTGGAAACAAGAGATGGCGAATGGTCATCGATTACAGAAGGCTCAACGAAAAAACGCTAGGAGACGCCTACCCTCTGCCAAATATCAGCGATATCCTCGACCAGTTGGGCAGTGCAAAATATTTCTCCGTCCTCGACCTCGCCAGTGGGTTCCATCAAATCCCAATGGATCCCAAGGATGCGCACAAAACAGCTTTCTCTACACCACATGGCCATTACCAATTCTCCAGGATGCCATTCGGACTCAGAAACGCACCGGCCACTTTCCAACGATTAATGGACCAAATATTGACCGGACTGCAAGGTATAGAACTTTTGGTGTACATGGACGACATAGTGATATACGCAAGCTCGTTACGGGAACATGACATTAAAATGGATAAATTAATGAAACGTTTAAAAACCGCCAATCTCACTTTACAACCAGATAAATGTGAGTTTTTGCGACATGAAGTCGTCTATCTCGGGCACGTAATTACAGATACTGGCGTACGCCCTGACCCCCAGAAAGTCTCAGCTGTTAAAGACTTTCCAGTTCCAAGGAGTCTGAAAAACGTACGACAATTTCTAGGCTTATCAGGCTACTACCGCCGCTTCATCCCCGATTTTTCAGGAATAGCTAAACCAATGTCGGACCTCCTGAAGAAAAACAGTACCTTCTCATGGAACGAAAATACACAACACGCTTTTGAGACTCTTCGAAGACGACTCTGCGAAGAACCGGTACTGCAATTCCCGGATTTCACGCGAGAATTCCTGCTCACTACGGACGCATCTGACTACGCTATCGCTGGAGTCCTAAGCCAAGGAACAATCGGCCAAGACTTGCCAATCGCGTATACGTCCAGAGTACTCAATTCAGCCGAAAGGAACTACTCGACAACAGAGAAAGAGCTGCTAGCCATAATTTATTGCGTCGGACACTTCAGACCTTACCTCTACGGGCGCAAGTTTACGCTCGTGACGGATCACCAACCGCTCGCCTGGTTAAACCGAGTGAAGGACCCGACCTCTCGCCTTATGCGATGGCGCCTGAAACTCGAAGAATACGAATATACAGTCGCATACAAGACAGGTGTCACGAACAAAAATGCCGATGCCCTGTCCAGAAATCCTATAACCGCTACTGTTTCCATTCTCCCGATCGAAAAAAAACGCATACGTCTCCCTCAGAAAGTACGAGACCTAATTACAAGCACTGACGATGACAGTTCTGATGATGAAAGGCGTCGGAAAGTACCTACCAGAAGGTCTACGGTCGAGAGTGAAATAATCACCTCACGGCCGTATGTTGTAGCTTCCGACTCTTCTGAGGAAATATTCGACAGTAAACCTCTATCATCCGGTCCACCTCCCCCCACATCTTCCCATCCTTCACCTTCCCCACGTTTCACGAATAACCAACAATCACCACCGTTAATTACGAAAGGACTCTTGGACCTCCTTGACGAACAGACGAACAATGAACGCGTCGATAACGTAGCGCAATTTCAGTCACGAGGAAAAACAATATCACACTTACCTTCTATACCCCCAGAACCTCCACCCGACCCCGTGACAGAACCGCCGGACGAAACCACTGTTGACGACAACAGCGATAAGGAATTCGATACCTTGGAAATTCTTCCCGAAGAAGAAACTCTGCAAATGAGACCAGAATTAATAACCACCCATAGCACAAGATGCCGTATAAAAAAACGCAACATACCATTACTGAATTGCAACGATAACACAATCATACTGGTCACCGTTGATAAACACCCCTTCGATAAAGGAACTCTGGAATTACAGCAAGATGGATACCTACCTCCGCTAGACGACCTAATGCTCGGAAGAGCGCGAGTCTATCCGTCCATAGACGCGGGACGACACATTATAATACTACCTGCAAAAGAGAAAAGAACAACATTATTGGACGAAGAAATCCTAAAGGAATGTTTCAGATCAACCCTCGACGTGACGACGGAATTGCAACTACACACTGTTAGCATACGAGAGACACCCAGCCTCGACACGATACCATGGGATCGAGTCTTACAGACACTGCAAGCGATACTCTCCGAAAGGCCCGTCACCATCAGCATATGTCATGGACCAACCGTCACCCCTCCGGTAGAGGACCGTACAGCGATAATCCGCGAAAATCACGAATCTGCCGTCGGTGGACACAAGGGCGTCACGAAGACGTACCAGCGAATTAAACAAAGGTTTACATGGAACAAAATGAAAGGCGATATATTAAACTACATCAGGAATTGTCGAACGTGTCAATCTATGAAACTAGTCAGAAGGAAGACTCGACAACCAATGATATTGACCGACACACCTGGACGCGCCTTCGACAAAGTGGCTCTCGACATAGTAGGACCACTCAGAACCACTCCTAGCGGCAACTCATACGTTCTAACGATGCAAGATCTCCTCACAAAATACTCAGTATACGCACCACTACCAGACGCTAGAGGCGAAACCACGGCGAACGCCTTTATCCACTATTTTATCTGTCGTTTTGGATGCCCCCGAAGCATACTCACCGACCAAGGGACGAACTTTACCGGTGTACTCATGAAAAGCGTAACCAAAAAGTTCCGTATCCAACACTTCCGAACGACTGCTCACCATCCACAATCTAATGGGTCACTCGAAAGGTCGCACCTCGTTCTAATGGAATACCTGAAGTGCTTCGTCAATAAGGAAGAAGCATGGGACGACCTCATTGAGCGTGCCAGTTTTTCGTATAATACCTCAGTACACGAAGGTACCGGGTACACACCTCACGAATTGATCTTCGGACGTGTCGCCAGAGTTCCATCGGGACACAACCCCGAAGAAGATCCTGAAACATATCACTCCTACTTAACAAACCTGTTCGAAAAAATCTGTGATATACAGGAAGTCGCTAGAGCTAATCTCATTAGGGCTAAAGAGCGCTCCAAAAATTACTACGACAAACGCGTAAACCCGACGACTTTCAACGCAAACGATAACGTCTTTCTATTAAACGAGAGTAAAACAGATAAATTCGGAAAAGAATATCACGGCCCGTACCGCATTATCGAAATCCTCGACCACGAAAACGTGCGAATTCAAATTAATAAATCAACGCGAATAGTGCACGTCAATAGACTACGGAAAGCCCACTACGGCGAACCAGGATGACTACCTTTCTTCTGTTTCAGATTGGATTACTCAGTTATCTTCTCCATTTTCTGGTTCAGACCGGAACGTACTGTTCTACATTTTTCTCTTAAGCAGAATCAACATAGAGTTCACAATGGCCTCACTGATCGTCTTCCTAGCGTATCTGGCAACCCAGGACTGCAACGCCCTCGTAGGCTACGACTGCAACACGCCGTGCGACAACGGGACCACAATCTCGCTGCTCGATAACAACGCCTGTCGATTACACGGGAAGCTTCCAATCACCCGAGATGTGAGCGTGGAGATCCTCGCGAAGCCCAGACTCACCACAGCGGACGTACTAAGCTGCCGCATAGAGATAGACTACGTGATCAGCCACACGGACCACACCACGAGGGAATCTACAACACCTACCAGCAATAAACGACATTACTTACCTGTATCTGCTCCTGTATGCATGCGCATACACGCACAAGGGAAACTGCAATTCGGGAACCAGACGCTTGACGGCCTTTCCGCCAACCGCGTGAATAGCCGCGCTATTCCGCCGACCGAAGCCGTCAGCGCCCACAACCTGCCATCAGACGACCAGAAAACAAAACGCGTCATAAACATGTACTTGCACATAACGTTCAAACGGACCATTGTCAAGGTCGACACGATGGAAACCAAGATATTCTTACCTAGTGGTGCTAGTTGCACATACATCGACCTCGAATGCACCGACGAAGAGGGCTTTCATAATTTCTGGTCCCCCTTTGTTCACGGAGGATGCACTCAACTACGGCATACCGTCTTGTATAGAGGAATTGCCAAAAGACTACAAATTACGGGACGTCCCACGGCATACGCCTTAACGGTAGAAAACACCAACTTGCTCGCGTTTACTCGAGCGCGCCACGACGTCTGCAACGCCACTGTGATACAGACCGAAAACCCCCGACTAGTAATACGGGAAATCAACGACTCTTACGAAAAAAATCAACCATCCGTAAGTAAAGTGCACCGATCTCACCACTCGTACTTCTCGTACAAGAGTAACACAAAGACAGACCTGAGCGTAGAAAATACCTACGAAGACCTTGTCATGAGGAAATGCCTCACGGAAGTAACAAAATTACACGCCTTGACCGCCATGGCTCACCAAGACCCTCCATCATTTGCGTACGCCGTCACAAAAACACCAGGATACTCAGCGCGCGTACGAGGAGAAGCTGTACAAGTATTTCAATGTACTCCTGTACCTGCACGGATCAGGGCCACGGAAAGCTGTTTCCAGGAGCTCCCAGTAATAATAGACGGGAAGCCCATGTACCTAAGGCCAAGAACACGCGTTATATCTGGCGAAGGCACAGAAATTGAATGCGATCCGCTTGCTACGGCAATGTACAAAATGAGAAACAAATGGTACGTATTCACTCCAGAGTTGAAAGAGTCTGCTATCGATCCTCAAGGTCTCCAATCAAGAACGCTACCATGGGGTCAACATATCGACGAGTTAAACGAGATTCACGAGCACTCAGACGTACATAATCCAAGCACAGACGACTCTCCAGGACGACCAGACCACTCGAGCCCTGTATACGTCGTGGAAATCTCGGTAACAACAACAGTTACTGGTGGAATTATAATACTCACCTTATTTATCATCTTGAAAAGCCTAGCAAGAAAGTTAAGCTATCGAAACTCGAGCCTGAAAAATAAAAACATATTAACAAATGATGATATGTTAATGACTGATGATAGTGCCAACTCTCAAAAACCAACCAAACAGGAAACACCTGCCAAGACACTCAGCAATTCTCCATTATCGCGCCCAATGATAGATCACCGAATCCAGAAGGACATCTCTCATGAATCCACGGATACGATGACGATTCACCACTCTTCCAAGGAGAGGACTCCCGCCATATCTTCAGAGATCGCCAACCTGCGAGAAGCCTACTTGCACTTGGAACGAAAGATCAACCGTCTATCAACCGCACCGTAAGCCGAGTTCAACGAGCTCACCGTCGCATCATTTCACGCTGCTCCACTTTTAAGGAGGGGGGTGTCACGTCCAGCGCCTCCGCTTGACACCAGTCGCCGTCCGTTGACTCCATACGTCACCTGCTAAGTAGACATAGTAAGCGTTAAGCACCTATAAAATTCTTTTACTTTCCTTTTCTTTTTATATATATATATATATATATAGTTATTATCAAAAATAGATTAAGCCGATAAATACCTTTTATTATGTTTCCGGCTAAAACATCCTTTTCCTTTTTTTTTTCTTCTTTTTCTTCTTTTTTCCTGTTTTATCCCCATCACTGGTTCTCCCCTATCACCTACCTAAAACGAAGGAAAATAATTAATTAATTGTCCAATGAAAATTCTCACCTATTTTCCGGCCACCCGGTATATCACCTTCTGGTCCGCCTCCTCAGCACCTGAAAAAGAGAAGAGAAACGACCCACCAAGTCGGTCGAACATCTTAATTTTATTATAATTACCCATTTAGTTTTGTCACTCTAGTTGCAGTATCTGAAAAATAAAAAGGAAACATAATATTAAGTATGCGTCAATAGAATAACGTAAATTAAGTAATAGCGATAATATAAACCAATGTTCACTCCACCTCGTCGTCATCACTCTTACTAAACACAAACATACACGTACACATCACCATAGACACACGCATCGAGAATTAACCACCACCCGGTATAACAAAAATATAAAGTAAATCTATATAACAAGCTAAAATCACTCAAGGAAAGAGATCGTAACTGCGAATGAGCGGAAATACAACTCCCGATACATGTTCACCTTAATAAATTGACACCCGGTATATAAACTAACATTGTCATATTATCCAAACAATAGTATAAAATAGTGTTTAACAACCGACCGATTCATTTGGTTAAATTCCATAAGCTTCATATAATAAACTCCGATCGGTACTTTCGGGACACCCTGTATATGAACTTTCATTAATTATTAAAACTGAGCAAGCCAAGTAACTCGTATGTGCAATTGCAACTTCCTATGCACAGTCTAAATCACTTTTCTCAATATATCAAAAGTTGTCGCAACATCGAAAAGCACCCAATTTTTAACGATTTAAACATCACATAAAAAACCCGCCCAGTGACCTTAATTAATTATTTCCTGGCGTCTTGACTCATAAGGAACCAAAAAAGGTAGCAACTTATAGGGCTACAGCCCCGCCATAAAAAGTTAAGCGCACATTGTTATAGACCCATTTTGCTTCAGGAACACCTCATATTTTCAACTTTAATAATTTATTTATTTTAATCCGCACCTCCAATATATAATTATGCCTTCACTATTAAATGCAGTTTTATATCCCAAAGCCGAATTAATACCACAATAACGTACATGTCTAACGATTCTGTCACCCAAATATAATAACTTGTCAATTTTACTCATATTCCACCGCAGCGCAGTGATTTCATTAAATCCAAATTTTAACAATAATAAAAGATTCGATCAAACCCATCTTCTGCATAATAATTCCTTACCATGAATCCAATTTGGTTTGCCAATAAAAATCCGGTCAGCTATCATTTATAATTATTTCATATATCAACCATGGAGATAACTTGGTGCATGCACATATACATATATATATATATATATATGCGACTCGCTGCAGATATCATAATCCACAGATGTTTTAAAGGCAAATTATAATGACCTGACAAGAACTCCTCGAGGCTCAGACAATATTTAAGTAATCAATTAAAACCAATAATAATTAAAATGAACCACTCATAATACATATATATATATATATATATATATTATAGTGAAAACAATATAAATATCCCATAAAGAGTTTAAAACGAATAAAGCTCTGGAAGATAACTAAAGTTAAATAGTCACACTCAATATATACAATTACTTAATTAACTCTTACTTATACAAGGTGTCTGAAATAACTTGAACGTGATAATATTCTCAAAACTTCGTTATCATTTTATTGAGGATGAATGATAATTACAATATACATATGCATAATAAACAAAAGGACCATACCTATATATACGGTGGTACGATAATACACACATCATACACTACATAAACCAAGTATAAACGCATAATGAACACCCAGAAATAATTACATAGATACACGCTCCTTAACAAACACACCATAAAATTATATAACAATAGTCACTTAATATACCCGGTGATACAAAAATACGCGCGTTATAAACTTATCATCTACACAATGTTTAATCAGTATCTGACTATTATAGACATATTATCCACCCAGTAACACGCAAATACACACACTCTATAAATAATTTATATACATAGTGACCCATTAGTACGCACAAATAAAGCACTCTCAATAAACCTATTATAAACTTATTACAGGCATATTCATATATTAACATACACATAATCAATGTATCATATACATGGTAACGCAATAGTTTCGGATCTTATAACTAATTCATACATATTCCAAGCGTATCACTTAAATTACACACTCAACCTCTCACAATATAAACTTGTCTTAAATTTATGCATTTATACACACTTACACACTCCTCATCCATCCATTGTAAATATATCACGGCATATTACATGTGCATTTATACCATTATTACATATATATAAATATATAAACCTTTACTACTAGTTATAATGATATACATACATACATATAGTTATATAATAGCGAGTTTAACGTCTGTAGACTAATTTAGATCTTGTAATCCACGAATAACATTATGCGACATCATAGATAATTGTTAATTAATAAGTTAATTAGCGTAATGCTCTCATATCTCTACAATTATTTAAGTACAACGCTATAATACAATGCGGCGATAAGTAATTAATCAGATAAGTTATCGTAACGCTAGTAATAGTTGCGATATATCTAGAAATAACGATATAGATATTACATTATAATGCTAGTCCCGAAGGTTCTAGAACATTCAGGAACCGCCGGATCACGTGAAAATTTCGGACAAACACCGTGATCGCTTACTATTGCCCGGCGCGTGATACCCGTGACAAACAAGCATGACCAGGATCGGACCACGTTGCGCGCGCTATAATTCAGAAGGTGGGAGCCCTCAGCGACCACGGGTATATAAACGGGAGCACCGTGTGCTCAAAAAGCAGAGTATTCAGTTCTCGCCTAGACAGTTCAGATCATTAGACAGTTCAGATCATATTTAGTATTCGGCTTTCGCCCGACAGTAAAATCTGTTGTTCGGTTCGTTCCGACCATTCAGTTTTCGCATAATCAGTATTCGATCAGCAGTCAATACTCGATTCATACAGTACCCAGTAAATTCATTGTACGTACAGACAGTCATTTATACGATTTAATAATCGGTTATCCTTATAACATTCAATCATACATACGCTCTCGCAAGTTTTCGCGCAGTGTAATTAATATTATATCTTCGAATCAGTGGTTTCTAGTTCATTACGGTATTATTCACACAAAATCATTAATTCAGAGAGACTTCGAGACTAGCATATCGCGAATACTATTAATTAGCCTTCAGTTCTTACGTTTACTGTCGTATAAATCTATTCTTGATTACTTGTATCCACTGTTACTATTATATTTCCTTTCTCTTTATCGATTTCCACGGCGCTCACAATACATATCGAATTCTATCTATCACTTTTAAAGATATTTTATCTAAATTTTCGTTTGCAGTGAATTACTTCTATCAACAATATAAGCGTATTATCTTTTCCTCTCCATGCAATTGTTAATGCCGCCTATCTATAATATCGTTTACGCGTCCGAAACCAGTCTGTGCGTGAAATCATAGTCGAAGGAAAGTTCTATTAACTAATGTTGTAATACTAATATTGTAGATCCACATTCTTGTGTACTCCCGCGTTACAGTGTGCTTCCCAGTGGTTCCTGTAACACATAACAATTTAGTGAAGTGAGTACGTTGTCGTAATTATTAAGATATATTCGTGTAATCATTAATCATATTGTTTACGTGTAATTACTCGAAATATACATACTTGTGTCAGTTCGCGGCCCCTGTCCATTCCGGGCGTCGGTCATCTTTTCGGTGTCAATTCTTCTCGCCGTTAACCTCTCGCGTCTATACCTGTAAATATAAAGACAAGCTTTCTATTCTAATTTTAATATTGAAATTATCGGGCAAATTAGTGCTACTTATCTGACGAGGTCATCCTTCCTTCAAGCCTACTTCGGGCTCTCTCTTTCATCCTGCGGCGACGCGCGCCTCCTCCAGGGCGTTCTTGTATTCCCTATAGCTTCTTCCTATATAATTTTTTTTTTTCTCTTTTCTTTCTTTCTTTTTTTTTCTTTTCTTTTCCCTTATCCGCTCACCAGTGGCAAGGTCCGCGACGTCCGCCTTGACATACCCAGAGCCTCAGATATCTGTAACTTATAATCGAAGAGATTAATATTTTATTCGGACGTCTTCATAGGGAATGTCATTAGACAGAGAGCGATAACCATTCTTACCTACACCGTAGGGCGCCTCCTCCAGGGCGACCTACATCCTTCCTACGTAGTGTGCCTCTTTCAGGGCGATTCTACGTCCCTTCTAGCAGTGCGCCTCATTCAGGGCGGCTCTGCCTTCATCCTTCGTAGTGCGCCTCCTTCAGAGCCGGACTACCCCTCTCTAGGTCGCACGCCTCTCTCAGGGCGAACGACTCTCTTCTCCGAGGAGCGCCTCTTTCAGGGCATTCCGCCTCCTAGCGTGCAGCGCGCCTCTGTCAGGGCGATCTGCCTCCTCTCAGTCCACGAACCGCGCCTCTGTCAGGGCGTCTCTCACAATTCCTCCGATCGCTCTTCTTGATCTAAAATATAGAATAAATATTAAATTAAAGTAAACTCATTAAGGCTCACCCTGTCCCCGCAACCCGTCAGATAAGGTCAAGTCAACTCGTTTACCAATTTACTTTAACGCGTATGTTTTTTTTTTCCTTTTCATCACTCGCGTTACTATTACTAACCCCAGTCTATACCCCTCCGCGTATTCAACTATGGCGTCGATTATGATTTCGCTTACCTTCTTAGCTGCGTCATGGGTCGGTCACGTCGAGCAGGGCGTGCTCACCAATTGAAGCGCCTCATCCGGTCACTATACCAAGGCGGCTCCTACCTGACGGTCCGAACAGCTGCGTCGCCACCAGGTAGTCAGAGCCCAGCATCCGTCGGGTATTTCACTTACCCTCCACCGGGAACCCATACATCGGAGTCATCAACCCCTGACCAGCTACACGACGCCGTCACTCCACCGGCATCCAGTAGCGGGGTCGTCGCTTCCTCACATAGGCCCTTACCGCCTATCGAATACCGTCCGTGGCCCGTGCCCCCGCCGTTGATAGACTTCGGGATTACGCAACCGAGGATCATTTCCTCCCAGGCTTTCTTCGGGCGAGTATGCATCCTGTCGTCCGCTGAAGCACCTATCAATTCGCCTCCTGATAACCGTCCGTGATTTAATTGTCTAATCGTCTTGAAAAATATAATATAACTGTACATATATGTTTATTATAAAATAATGATAAATACATAAAAATCAGTATACGTAAACAATCTGCATTCATTGTCTACTCACTTCACATCCTCCCTATTATCTATTACGTCCCGACCTCTAGTTTCCGGTGCACCGCTACGCTGATCGTGACAGGTTTACCGCTCGGCCACCGCGATCCGCGTACACCAACCATCGTAACCGCACCTCGCTCGCGAACGCAGAGGACGTAACAACTGGTGACAGCGGCGGGACGTAACAAGGATAACCGATTATTAAATCGTATAAATGACTGTCTGTACGTACAATGAATTTACTGGGTACTGTATGAATCGAGTATTGACTGCTGATCGAATACTGATTATGCGAAAACTGAATGGTCGGAACGAACCGTACAACAGATTTTACTGTCGGGCGAAAGCCGAATACTAAATATGATCTGAACTGTCTAATGATCTGAACTGTCTAGGCGAGAACTGAATACTCTGATCTTCTGAGCACACGGTGCTCCCGTTTATATACCCGTGGTCGCTGAGGGCTCCCACCTTCTGAATTATAGCGCGCGCAACGTGGTCCGATCCTGGTCATGCTTGTTTGTCACGGGTATCACGCGCCGGGCAATAGTAAGCTATCACGGTGTTTGTCCGAAATTTTCACGTGATCCGGCGGTTCCTGAATGTTCTAGAACCTTCGGGACTAGCATTATAATGTAATATCTATATCGTTATTTCTAGATATATCGCAATTATTACTAGCGTTACGATAACTTATCTGATTAATTACTTATCGCCGCATTGTATTATAGCGTTGTACTTAAATAATTGTAGAGATATGAGAGCATTACGCTAATTAACTTATTAATTAACAATTATCTATGATGTCGCATAATGTTATTCGTGGATTACAAGATCTAAATTAGTCTACAGACGTTAAACTCGCTATTATATAACTATATGTATGTATGTATATCATTATAACTAGTAGTAAAGGTTTATATATTTATATATATGTAATAATGGTATAAATGCACATGTAATATGCCGTGATATATTTACAATGGATGGATGAGGAGTGTGTAAGTGTGTATAAATGCATAAATTTAAGACAAGTTTATATTGTGAGAGGTTGAGTGTGTAATTTAAGTGATACGCTTGGAATATGTATGAATTAGTTATAAGATCCGAAACTATTGCGTTACCATGTATATGATACATTGATTATGTGTATGTTAATATATGAATATGCCTGTAATAAGTTTATAATAGGTTTATTGAGAGTGCTTTATTTATGCGTACTAATGGGTCACTATGTATATAAATTATTTATAGAGTGTGTGTATTTGCGTGTTACTGGGTGGATAATATGTCTATAATAGTCAGATACTGATTAAACATTGTGTAGATGATAAGTTTATAACGCGCGTATTTTTGTATCACCGGGTATATTAAGTGACTATTGTTATATAATTTTATGGTGTGTTTGTTAAGGAGCGTGTATCTATGTAATTATTTCTGGGTGTTCATTATGCGTTTATACTTGGTTTATGTAGTGTATGATGTGTGTATTATCGTACCACCGTATATATAGGTATGGTCATTTTGTTTATTATGCATATGTATATTGTAATTATCATTCATCCTCAATAAAATGATAACGAAGTTTTGAGAATATTATCACGTTCAAGTTATTTCAGACACCTTGTATAAGTAAGAGTTAATTAAGTAATTGTATATATTGAGTGTGACTATTTAACTTTAGTTATCTTCCAGAGCTTTATTCGTTTTAAACTCTTTATGGGATATTTATATTGTTTTCACTATAATATATATATATATATATATATATATATGTATTATGAGTGGTTCATTTTAATTATTATTGGTTTTAATTGATTACTTAAATATTGTCTGAGCCTCGAGGAGTTCTTGTCAGGTCATTATAATTTGCCTTTAAAACATCTGTGGATTATGATATCTGCAGCGAGTCGCATATATATATATATATATATGTATATGTGCATGCACCAAGTTATCTCCATGGTTGATATATGAAATAATTATAAATGATAGCTGACCGGATTTTTATTGGCAAACCAAATTGGATTCATGGTAAGGAACTATTATGCAGAAGATGGGTTTGATCGAATCTTTTATTATTGTTAAAATTTGGATTTAATGAAATCACTGCGCTGCGGTGGAATATGAGTAAAATTGACAAGTTATTATATTTGGGTGACAGAATCGTTAGACATGTACGTTATTGTGGTATTAATTCGGCTTTGGGATATAAAACTGCATTTAATAGTGAAGGCATAATTATATATTGGAGGTGCGGATTAAAATAAATAAATTATTAAAGTTGAAAATATGAGGTGTTCCTGAAGCAAAATGGGTCTATAACAATGTGCGCTTAACTTTTTATGGCGGGGTTGTAGCCCTATAAGTTGCTACCTTTTTTGGTTCCTTATGAGTCAAGGCGCCAGGAAATAATTAATTAAGGTCACTGGGCGGGTTTTTTATGTGATGTTTAAATCGTTAAAAATTGGGTGCTTTTCGATGTTGCGACAACTTTTGATATATTGAGAAAAGTGATTTAGACTGTGCATAGGAAGTTGCAATTGCACATACGAGTTACTTGGCTTGCTCAGTTTTAATAATTAATGAAAGTTCATATACAGGGTGTCCCGAAAGTACCGATCGGAGTTTATTATATGAAGCTTATGGAATTTAACCAAATGAATCGGTCGGTTGTTAAACACTATTTTATACTAATGTTTGGATAATATGACAATGTTAGTTTATATACCGGGTGTCAATTTATTAAGGTGAACATGTATCGGGAGTTGTATTTCCGCTCATTCGCAGTTACGATCTCTTTCCTGGAGTGATTTTAGCTTGTTATATAGATTTACTTTATATTTTTGTTATACCGGGTGGTGGTTAATTCTCGATGCGTGTGTCTATGGTGATGTGTACGTGTATGTTTGTGTTTAGTAAGAGTGATGACGACGAGGTGGAGTGAACATTGGTTTATATTATCGCTATTACTTAATTTACGTTATTCTATTGACGCATACTTAATATTATGTTTCCTTTTTATTTTTCAGATACTGCAACTAGAGTGACAAAACTAAATGGGTAATTATAATAAAATTAAGATGTTCGACCGACTTGGTGGGTCGTTTCTCTTCTCTTTTTCAGGTGCTGAGGAGGCGGACCAGAAGGTGATATACCGGGTGGCCGGAAAATAGGTGAGAATTTTCATTGGACAATTAATTAATTATTTTCCTTCATTTTTAGGTAGGTGATAGGGGAGAACCAGTGATGGGGATAAAACAGGAAAAAAGAAGAAAAAGAAAAAAAAAAAGGAAAAGGATGTTTTAGCCGGAAACATAATAAAAGGTATTTATCGGCTTAATCTATTTTTGATAATAACTATATATATATATATATATAAAAAAGAAAAGGAAAGTAAAAGAATTTTATAGGTGCTTAACGCTTACTATGTCTACTTAACAGGTGACGTATGGAGTCAACGGACGGCGACTGGTGTCAAGCGGAGGCGCTGGACGTGACACAGCGTAATATTTTTTTTAAGATCATATTATAAAAAATGATTGCGACCTCGATGTTGAATTAAAATAAAAATTAGATGGAAAAATTTAATTATTTAGTCTGTTCGACTATTAAAATTTTACATGATTTGAGTTTAGATCGGCGTAAGCCAGATCGGATTTTATCTATAATTAAAGTGTAAATAAATTTGTACGAAAGGACTTTTTATTTGAAATTTTTTTTAAAGTAAAGAATCATATTAATTTTATAAAAATAATAGATTACTTTGGCAGAATAGTGTAATAAATTTAGAATTTATAAATATATAAAAATAATTTATATAAGTAATAATTAAAAATATTTATTATTATTTAGTTTTAAATTTGTTAAATTTATTAATTTTATTGTTAATTTTATTGTTAGGAATTGCTTTTTTAACTTTATTGGAACGGAAATTTTTAGGGTATATTCAGATACGTAAAGGTCCTAATAAGGTGGGATTAGTTGGTATTTTGCAACCTTTTAGTGATGCTATTAAATTATTAAATAAAGAATTATTTTATGTCTATAAATCTAATTATCGATTATTTTATTTAACTCCTTTGATGAGATTTGTAACTATATTATCTATGTGATTATTATATCCGCTTATTATTAATTTTTATTACTTAAATTATTCTATTTTATTAATAATTATTTTTATATCTATTGGTGGGTATTTCATTATTTTTATAGGATGGTCAGCAAATTCAATTTATTCAATAATAGGGTCTATGCGATCTGTTGCTCAAATATTATCTTATGAAGTAAGGTTTATTTTAATTATTTTAATTTTAATGATTATAAGAGAAAGATATTCTTTTTTAGATTTTTATAAATATCAAATTTATATTTGGTAGTTAGTTTATATCCTTTATTTTTGTTATATTTTATTAGGGTTTTGGCTGAATTAAATCGTAGGCCTATAGATTTTATTGAAGGTGAATCAGAGTTAGTTTCGGGGTTTAATATTGAGTATTTTAGAGGGGGGTTTACATTAATTTTTTTATCTGAATATGGTATGATTATTTTTTTTAGATTTATTAGGGTTATTTTATTTACTAATTTGTTTTTATACCCTATACTAATGTTTGTTATAATTAATTTAATAAGATCTTTGATTATTTTTATGCGTGGATTATTGCCTCGAATGCGATATGATGAATTAATATATTTATGTTGGAAGATTATTTTGCCCATTATTTTAATGTATTTGGTTTTAATTTTAAGAATAAAATTTATAATAATTATTGTCTTATAATAGGAGAGGTTGTGTAGTGGTTAAAATAATTTATTATATTGATTAAATTTGTAAGTTAGATAAAAGTGTAATAAAAATTAAAAGGTAAATATAAAAATATTTTTTTTTATGTTGCGTCGTGTGAGATTAAAATAAGTAATTTGGAAGTTAATAGAAAATTTTGAATTTCTTTATTATGTTTTCAAAACATAAACTTGTTAATCAAGATCATTAACTTATGAGTTTATAATTTTTTTATTGACTAATAAATTAAATATAAATGATAAAAATAAATTTTTATTTTAATAAAATAATATCTCAGATTTTTATTATAGTAAATATGAGAATAAAATAAAGAAAATAAATAATTGATAAAATTTGACTAATTCTAATAAATGGATATTCAATTACTTGGGCACCAACTCAAGTAAGGAGAATAAATGTGTTTAAAAAAATTCAATATAATAGTTGGTTAATAGGATAAATTATTAATGAATTGAATTTAGGGGTTAGGAGAGGGAGGGTATATAAGATTAAAATTGATATTAATAAGGCAATAACACCTCCTAGTTTATTAGGGATTGATCGAAGAATAGCATAAGCAAAGAGAAAATATCATTCAGGTTGGATATGAATAGGTGTAACTATAGGATTTGCGGGAAGAAAGTTATCAGGGTCACTAAATATATATGGATATTCTAGATTAATAATTCAAAAAATTATGATGAAAACCATAAAAGTAATATTATCTTTTATAGTGAAGTAAACATGAATTTTATAAAGATTTCTGTTAGTTCCTAAAGGATTAGAAGATCCTGTGTTATGTAAGAAAAATAAATGTAAAATAACTATTAATATAATTAGGAAAGGAAGAATAAAATGAAGGGAGTAAAATCGATTTAAGATTGCGTTATTAATAGAGAATCCTCCCCAAATTCATTGGACGATTATATTTCCTATGTAGGGAATTGTAGAAATTAAATTAGTAATGACTGTTGCCCCTCAGAATGATATTTGGCTTCATGGTAAAACGTACCCTAAAAAAGCTGTTGCTATGGAGATTAGGAAGATTCTTACTCCAATTATTCAGGTATTAAAGAGTTTATAAGAATTATAGTATAATCCTCGTCTTACATGGATATATAGACAGATAAAAAATATTGAAGCCCCATTTATATGAATATTATGTAGTAATCATCCTAATTTTACATTTTGAATGATGTGAATAATTCTATTAAAAGCATAGTTTATATTAGGGCAATAATGTATGGATAATAAAAAGCCCCTTAAAATTTGAATAAATAAAAATATTCCTAATAATGATCCAAAATTTCATCAATAAAAAATATTAATTGGTGTTGGAAGTTTAAGTAAGGAGTTATTAATTAATATTATTAAGTTTTTATTCATAAATAAATTTTTAATTGATTTTACGTATGGTGAATAATTTAATAGAACAAATCTTGATAATAGTAAATAATGAAATTAGTAGATAAAATATTGAGCTAATAGTTATATTATTGTATGGGTATTCATAAAGATTAATAATATTTTGAAAATTTATTTCATTAAATTTTAAGATTACTATTGAATCATTATAATTAAATTTATTTTTAAATAAGTTAGATCAAGGAAAATTGAAATATATATATCTAATTAATAATAATCAATTTAAAATGAATAATATAAGCAAATAGGGATTATAATTATTAAGTTTATTTTGATCATTTGAGATTAATCTTGTAAAATAAAGAAAAATAATTAATAAGCCTCTAATTATAATTAAGAATAATATAATAGAATAAATATAATTAGATTGTCAAATTGAAAGATTTATGCAAATAAGTATTCTAAAAATTAAAATAGAAATAATTATTCAGATAGGATGAATAGAGTTATTATTAGCAGCTAGGAAAAATAAAATAATAAAAAATATTAAAAAAATTAAAATAGTAAAAGTAAGTAATTCTTTGTTCATAAATAAGAGGAATTGAAAAAAATTAGTTTAATTAAATTAAATAAATTGAATATATTGATAAAAATTAATGAAAATCTAATTAATTTCAAAAAATAGTTTAGAAAAAGAATATTAATTTTGGAGATTAATGGCATAAATAGATTTATTTTTTTGAATTATATAATAAAATAATTATATAATTATTTATATTGATTTATTAATTTATATGTATATATATATATAATTATTTTATTATTATTAAATTTAATAAGAGATTTTTATAATTTATTATTTAGTTTTTAGGGTGTGTGAAGGAGTTTTGGGGTTAACCTTATTAGTAATTATTGTTCGTTTTCATGGGAATGAGTTATATTATCTATTTAATATTAATAAGTTTTAATTAAAAAAATTAAAAATTTATTTAATATTTATTTTATATTAAAATATTTAATAATTTATACGAATTTATTATAATAAATATCTTTAATTTACAAAATTAATGTTTTAGTATAAACTATAGTGTAATAAAATTTCTGTTATTTATTTTTTGAATTAATATGATAAAATTTTTATTTTTTTTTATATTTATAATTTTATTAATAAAAAATAAAAAAATTATATTTTTTTATAATTCATGTTTTATTTTTAGATTTTTATTTTTATTTAAATTTATATTTAAGGATGATATTTGAATTAGGGCTGGGGTATTTATAGGATTTGATTTTTATTCATTTTTTTTTATTAGTTTTAAGATTTTGAATTTTAGCTTTAATAAGAATAGTTATTCAATTGGAGGAGGGGTGTGACAGGTTAATTAAAATAAATTATGAGAAAAAGATGTTAATATTTGAAATTATATTATTAATTTTAATTATTTATTTTTCTTCTATAAATTTGATATTATTTTATTTAATGTTTGAATTAAGATTAATTTCTATATTTATTGTCATTATTTATTGAGGGTTAAATTTTGAACGAACTTCAGCATCTTATTATCTTTTAATATACACAATATTTATTTCTTTACCTTTATTAATTTATTTATTTGAAATTTATAAGCATAATATAACATTTGATTTTAATTTATTGATAAAAAATATAATAATTAATATGGGGTTTTGAGATTATTTAGTTTATTTTATAGCATTTTTTATTAAACTACCAATTTTTATTTTTCATGTTTGGTTGCCCAAAGCTCATGTTGAAGCACCTGTTTATGGGTCAATAATTTTAGCTGCTGTTTTATTAAAGTTAGGGGGGTATGGTTTATTACGTTTTATTATAATATTTATTTTTCAAAGGAATAAGTATAGATATGTAATTTTTAGGGTTGGAATTTAGGTAGGAAGATTGTTTATTGGTATTTTATGTTTAGTTGAGATTGATATAAAAAGTTTGGTGGCTTGATCATCTGTTGTGCATATAAATGTGATAATATGTTCAATATTAACAATAATAAAATTAGGATTTATTAGTGTCTATATTTTAATAATTTCTCATGGCCTATGTTCATCGGGTTTATTTTTTATGGTGAATTTATATTATGAGCGGTCAGGGAGTCGATTGATTTTTTTTAATAAAGGAATATTAAATATTTTCCCATCTTTAAGAAATTGATGATTTTTATTATGTGCTGCTAATTTTTCTTTCCCCTTTTCTTTAAATTTTTTTAGGGAGATTTTTATAATTAGAGTTTTAATTAGATGGGAGATATCTGTTATTATTTATATAATAATGATTTGTTTTTTTAGGAGTGCTTATTCATTATATTTATATTCATATATTCAGCATGGGTTTAACTATTTTGAGGAAAAATTTTCAATAATTTATTTAAAAGATTATATGATTATTTTGATTCATTTAATTCCTTTAATTTTAATAATTTTAAACTTAAGTTTAATACATTAATTTTTTTAAGTAGAATTTAATTTTATTATATTAGTTAATATAAATAATATTAATTAATAAATAAGTAAATGTTTATTATTTACTTTATTTTATTATAATGTTATTTATTTAAGTAGTTTAAAATAAAATATTAATTTGTGAAATTAATGATATAAAAAAAATTTATCTTAGATTATTATAAATTTATTTATTTATTCATTTTTTATAATAATTATTTTTATATTATTTTTTTTATAAGATTATATTTAAATCTAATGAACTTAAGATATATGATGGAATGATGATTTTTTTTAATTTTAATTCAATTAATGTAGAATTTTATATTTTATTTGATTGAGTTTCATCATTATTTATTGGGGTAGTTATATTAATTTCTTCAATAATTATATTATATAGAATAATTTATATAGGCGATGATATATTTATTGATCGGTTTATTAAGTTAGTAATTATATTTGTTTTATCAATAATTTTAATAATTATCAGCCCTAATTTAATTAGAATTTTATTTGGGTGAGATGGGCTAGGATTAACTTCTTATTGTTTAGTGATTTATTATCAGAATTATTTATCATATAATTCTGGGATAGTGACAGTTTTATGCAATCGAATTGGGGATATTGGATTATTAATAAGAATTGGGTTAATATTTACATTTGGGAGTTGAGGTTTAAGTTTTATGGGAAATTATAAGTTAATTTTAGGAATAATTGTTTTAGCAGCAGTTACAAAAAGTACTCAGATTCCTTTTTCTGTTTGATTACCAATAGCTATAGCCGCCCCAACCCCAGTGTCAGCTTTGGTTCATTCATCAACTTTGGTTACTGCGGGGGTTTATTTAATAATCCGTTTTAATAAATATTTAATGAATAGGGGTATTGAGAAAATTTTATTATATATTTCAATTTTTACTATATTTATATCTGGGTTAATGGCAAATTTTGAGAATGATTTAAAAAAAATTATTGCTTTGTCTACTTTAAGTCAGCTGGGATTAATAATAATAATTTTAAGTTTAAGGTTTAATTTTTTAGCCTTTTTTCATCTTTTGACTCATGCAATCTTTAAGTCATTATTATTTATGTGTGCGGGGGTTATAATTCATCTAATGAATAATAATTAGGATATTCGATTATGTGGTAATTTAAATGAGTTTATTCCATTTACTATAATAAGATTTTATATTTCTAGATTGGCATTAATGGGAGTTCCTTTTTTAGCCGGATTTTATTCTAAAGATTTAATTATAGAAATTATTTATTTAAATAATATTAATATTTTTTTATTAATAATAATTACTTTGTCAATTTCTCTTACTGTATCATATTCTTTACGATTGATATATTATATTTATTTTGGTTCATTTAAAAATTCAAGATTTTATTACTATAAAGAAGATAAATTAATGAATTTATCAATGTTTGTTTTATTAATTTTAAGATTAATTAGAGGATCTATATTAATGTGAATATTTTTTTTTTGATAATTATTTTTTATATATGAGTGTAAATGTAAAAATAACTACAATGTTATTATTAATTGTGGGAATATTATTAAGGTTGATTGTATCTATTAAAAATTTAATTAATATATTAATATTTAGTTATTTTTTTAGATCTATATGATTTATAAATTATATATATATATATATATATGAATTTATAGTCCTATTATAGTTTGTAGATTAAACATTTATGAGATAGATAAAATATGGGTTGAATTTATAGGAAAGAAAATTATTTATAGAATAATAAATAGGTTAGTAATTAAAATAAAATTATTTAAAATTTATATATTTATTTTTATTTCAATGTTAATTTTATTGATTATTTTTTTTATTAATTAATTTTTAAAGTAATTTATATTTAAATAGCTTAAATTTTTGTAAAGCATAATATTGAAGATATTAAGATAATAAGATTTTATTTTTAAATAATTTATTTATAAATAAAAAATTTATTATTTTTATAATGAAAATATAAGGTTTTTATTAATTAAACTATATAAATAAATAATAAAGAAAAATGAACTAGAATTTTTATAAATTCAATATAATTATTAACAATAATTTACCTCTTTTTTGGTTTTAGCTAATAGTTTTAATTAAATATTTACTAAATTTACGAAATAAAATGAAATCTTTCATTAAATATTGAGTTAGAAGCTCAAAAAAATATTATTTCAAAAAAATAAATTTTATTTGGGGCGATTCTTTTAGATTAATAGAAATTAATCAAATTTTTAAGTCGAAATTAAATGTAACTATTTACTTTAAAAGAAAATTAAGATTTAAATATTAAGATATTTAATTTTTAATTGCAATTTAAATGTTATTCATGATTAACTAAAATCCTAGATAAAATTTATTAAGAATAAAAATAAATTTATGAATGTAAGAATTATAAATTTTAATTAGTTTTTCAATCAATTGATTTTTCTAAATATTCAATGATCAGGCCAGAAATTAGAATGAAAATAAACAATAATGAGGAAAAAATAATAATTTTATTTATAAAATATAATATGTAAATTAATTGGATTAGTAGGGTAATTTCAATATCAAAAATTAAAAAAATTAAACTAATTAAAAAAAATTGAATTCTAAATGGGAGCCGAGAGTTAGATAGGGGATCAAACCCACATTCAAATGGAGATTTTTTCTCGATTTGATAATGATTTAGATGAGATAAATAAATTAGTTAATAAAATTAGAGTTGATAGAATAGTAAAAAATGTAATTATGTAAATAAAAGTTAAAATTATTTATATTAAAATTTTATTAATTTTTTTAATTGGAAATTAAATGTAATATGGGATATACTATATAAATTTATAAGGTAATAAATTAATTTAAATTAAATAATATTTTAGTATCTTCATCAGTAAATAGAGATATATAAAAATAATCAAACAACATCTACAAAATGTCAGTATCAGGCTGCTGCCTCAAATCCAAAATGGTGAGATCTTCTAAAATGAAGAAAATTTATGCGAAGTAAACAAATTGAAAGAAATAATATTCCAATAATTACATGAATTCCGTGGAATCCAGTAGCTAGGAAAAAGGTTGATCCATAAATAGAGTCAGCAATTGAAAAAGGAGATTCAAGATATTCAATTATTTGGAGGGAGGTAAAATAAATCCCAAGTATAATTGTTAATAAGAGACTTTGGTGCCTTTCACTAAAGTTTTTATTTAAGATAGAATGATGTGTTCAAGTTACTGTTATGCCAGAGGATAAAAGAATAATAGTATTTATTAGGGGGATATCAAATGGATTGAATGGTTTAATGCCTAAGGGGGGTCATAATTGGCCAATTTCTATGGAAGGGGCTAAGGAAGAATGAAAATAAGCTCAGAAAAAGGAAATAAAAAAAAAAAATTTCTGAGATAATAAATAAAATTATTCCTAAGCGAAGACCAATATATACATTAATTGTATGGGATCCTTGAAATGTTGACTCTCGTCTTACATCTCGTCATCATTGATATATACATAATAATGTGCAAGGAATAGAAATTATAATTAAATAATCTAATTTATGGAATCACATAATTATTGAAATTAAGTTATTAAATAATCTGAAAGAAATAATAATAGGTCAAGGTCTAATTGATACTAAGTGAAATGAGTGATTTTGGTGTGATTTTGTCATAATGATAATATTACAAAATTTGATTATAATTATTATTTATTTATTTATTTATTTGAAATAGTTAAATTAATTAAATTTCTCTTCTGTATAATGTAGAGAGGATGGAATATACATAGGCTTGAATAATTGATACAGATAATTCAAGAATAAATAATAAAAGTTGAGAGAAGATTATAATTAAAAAAATAAAGAAATTATTAATAATTTGCCCAGAAGACCCTAGTAATGATAAAAGTAGGTGTCCTGCAATTATATTAGCTGTTAGACGAATTGCCAATGTAAAGGGTCGGATAATCAGGCTGATTGATTCAATAATAACTATAAATGGCATCAGGATGAATGGGGTTCCTTGAGGGGTAAGATGAGAAAAGAAATCATTAGTATAATTTAAAATTCTAAATAATATTATAGAAATTCATAAGGATAGGGATAAAGAAAGATTAAAACTTAAGTGACTAGAAGATGTAAAGATATAGGGGAATAGGCCTATGAAATTATTTACAATAATAAATAAAAATAGACTAATAAAAATAATTAAATTAGAATAGGAATAATTAATTAAAATTTTAAATTCTTTTATTAGAAAATTTAATAAAAAATTAAAAAATATATGTAAGCGAGAGGGGATAAGTCAATATTGATATGGAAAAATAAGAAAAATAATTAAAGTTCTTAACCAATTTAAAGAAAGATCAATTCTAGTTGAGGGATCAAAAATAGAAAATAAATTTATTATCATCTTCAAATTCATTTTTTAGGGCCGTTTAAAATTATATTATTATTATTATTATAACTAATTTTTAAATTGATAGGGTAAAAATAAATAATACTTAAAATTACAAAAAGCGAAGATATAGATAAAATTAACATTATTGCTCATATTATTGGTATTATATGTGGTATAAAAGAATATTTTTGTAAAGGTGAAAATATTTTTAAATTGACAATTTAATGTTTTTAATATTAAACTAATTCTTTATATTAAAAATAGGGTGTTAGATCTATTATAATTTGACTTAAAAAGTCAAAACTTACTTTCAGTCATTTAATGAATGTAAAAATTATATTTTATAGTTATTAATTATTTAATTAAAATAAAAAATTAATTAAAAGAAAGAAGTCAGTTTTTGAAGTTAAGAAAGTTTGTTGATTCAATAACAATGGGTATAAATCTATGATTTATACCGCAAATTTCAGAGCATTGGCCAAAAAAAAGGCCTGGTCGGTTTATAATTAACATTGATTGGTTTAGTCGTCCAGGTGTTGAATCTATTTTAATCCCTAAGGATGGGACTGTTCAAGCATGAATTACATCTATAGATGTGGTTAAAATACGAATGGGATAATTATATGGAAGGACACAACGATTATCTACATCTAATAGACGAAATTCATTGGGGGTTAATTCATTAGTAGGAATTATAAATGAATCAAATTCAATATTTAAAAAATCTGAGAGTTCGTATCTTCAATATCATTGATGTCCAATAGATTTTAGGGTAATTTTATTATTAAATATTTTATTAGTTAAATATAAAATTTTAATTGATGGAATAGCAATAAAAATTAAAATAAATATTGGAAAAATAGTTCAAATTAATTCGATAGTGTGTCCCTGAAGTATAAATCGGTCAGTAAATTTATTATTAATTATTGAAATTATAATAAAAAGAATTAATAAAGTAATGAAAATTAAAATTATTATAGTAAAATCATGAAAAAAAATTATTATATCAAATGTAGGCGAGTTAGAATTTTGAAGAGAAATTATTCAAGTATTTATTTTTAATAAAAGAATTTACCTTTATGTATAGAGTTTAAATCTATTGCACTAATCTGCCATATTAAAATTTTTTAAAGTTGATAATTATTAATTAAATTGAAGGAATTTCATTATATCTGTGATTAACGGGTGGAAATTTTCTTAGTCATTCTAATGAAGGATTTAAGTAGAATATATTTAAGACAAGGCGTTTAGATGATAGGGCCTCTCAAATTAAATATATTAAAAAAATTAATCTGATGATGGAAATTAATGAACCAATTGAAGAAATAATATTTTATGAGAGATAAGTGTCCGGATAATCTGAATATCGTCGAGGTATACCTCTTAATCCTAAAAAATGTTGTGGGAAAAATGTTAAATTTACACCTACAAATATTGAGATAAATTGAATATTTAAAAAGTAATTATTTAAAGAATATCCTGTAATAAGAGGAAATCAGTGAATAAATCTTGCAATAATGACAAATACGGCCCCTATGGAAAGGATGTAATGAAAGTGGGCAACAACATAATATGTATCGTGAAGAATAATATCAATTGAGGAATTAGATAGTATAATTCCAGTCAATCCTCCCATTGTGAATAAAAAAATAAATCCTATGGCCCATCAAAGAGAGGAATTATAATTAATTTTTGTGCCATGAAGTGTTGTAATTCAACTAAAGATTTTAATTCCTGTTGGAATTGCAATAATTATTGTTGCAGAAGTAAAATAAGCCCGGATATCAACATCCAATCCAATAGTAAATATATGATGGGCCCAAACAATAAAGCCTAAAAATCCAATTGCTATAAGAGCATAGATTATTCCTAAAGCGCCAAAAGTTTCTTTTTTTCCTCTTTCATTTATAATAATATGAGAAATTAGCCCAAATCCTGGGAGAATAAGAATATAAACTTCGGGGTGACCAAAAAATCAAAATAAATGTTGATAGAGGATGGGGTCACCTCCTCCTGATGGGTCAAAAAATGAAGTGTTTAAATTTCGATCCGTTAAAAGTATTGTGATTGCTCCGGCTAAAACTGGGAGAGATAAAAGCAAGAGAATTGCTGTAATGAGAATTGATCAAACTAAAAGGGGTACTTTATCAATTGAGAGATATTTGTGATGTATATTTAAGATTGTGGAAATAAAATTAATAGCCCCTAGAATAGAAGATATTCCGGCGATATGAAGAGAAAAAATTGTTAAATCTACTGAAGGACCATTATGAAATATATTAGAAGCTAGGGGGGGATAAACTGTTCATCCGGTCCCAGTTCCATCATTAATAAAATTACTTAATAAAAGTAAAGAAAGTGAGGGGGGTAGAAGTCAAAAACTTATATTATTTATTCGAGGGTAGGCTATATCAGGGGAACCGAGTATTAAAGGAACAAGAAAATTTCCAAATCCTCCAATTATAAATGGTATAACTATAAAGAAAATTATAATAAATGCATGTCTAGTAACTATTGAATTATAAATTTGATCATTATTAATTAGTGCATTAGATGATCCTAATTCTAAACGAATAATTATTCTTATAGAAGATCCAATTATCCCAGCTCAAATTGCAAATAAAAAATATAGAATGCCAATATCTTTATGATTAGTTGAATAAAGTCACTTATTCATAGAATATTTTTATTGATAATAAAATTATTTACTAAGTTTAAGTGAGGTAATAATAAATATCATGTCTGATTTAAGTAATAAATTGTAAATTTATTTAAGAAAATTTTAATTTTCTGATATTACATTAAATATTATAAAAATAAAATTTTTTATATATTTTATAGTTTAACTAAAAAATATTAAATTGCAAATTTAAAGAAATTTTTTAATAAAAAATTAAAATATCAACTTTAAGATTTAAAAATTTTTAAAAATTTTATTGTAAACTTTGAAGGTTTAAAGTTTATAAATTTAACTTAAAATCTTAATATTTAAAATTTATTAATTAAGTATGGTGAAAATAATATATTTAATTTTAAAAAATTGTATATAAATTAAATTGAAATTATAATTAATGAAAAAATTAAGCTTAAAATCATGAAAAAATTAAATAATCTATATGAATAAGAAAATTTAAATATATATATTGGTTTATTAAAGAGCTTAATTTTAATTGAATAAAAATATATTATTAGATTTATTAAATTAATATAAACGTAAATTAAAATGAAAGAATTTAAAATCATTAAAATAAAAATAAAATTTGAATTTAATAAAAAAATATAGATTATAGTTCACTTAAAAATAAAAAACGTTAGTGGGGGAATTCTGGCTAAATTAAAAATTAAAAATAAACAAATTAAATTAAAATTAATTGAAGAAAAGTTATTATTTAAAGAAAATCTAAATGAAATTTTAAAATATACAAAAATTATAATAATAATTAATAAGATAAGCGTATAAAATATTATATATGAAAATCAAAATAGGGTTTTAAAATAAATTAAAATTAATATTCACCCGGTTTGGTTAATTGAAGAAAATCTTAATAAAATTTTAAAATTTATTGAATTAATTATTTTAAAGGTGGAGACAAATGCAGATGTTAAAATTATAAAGTATAGTAAAAAAATTGGAGGATTAATAAGTGAAATTATGTATAAAGGAATAATTTTTTGAATTGTTAAAAAAATAAATAATGAATATCAATCTAAATAAATAGCTACAGATGGGATTCATCAATGAAATGGGGGGGACCCCTAGTTTAATTATAATAGAGATAAAAAAATTAATTATAATAAAATTTATTTGTATGTATATAAAATTATTAATAATTAAAGTTAACATTATTATTAAGGAAGCTAAGGCTTGAATAAGATAATATAAAAAAATAATTTTTTTATTTTTTAATTTAATTGATAAAAAACAAATGAATAAAAAATTATTAATTTCTATAATAAATCAAATTATTAATAAATCGTATAAAAATAAAGAAATAAAAGAAAAATAAATTAAATAAGATATTAGAAAAAATTTTATGAATAAATTATGTTGTGTATAAATAAAATTAATTTTTTAATTATGTTAAGTTTTGGATAAATATTGAATAAATATTAGTTATTATATTTTAATGTATTATGAAGCATAAAAATTTTTGAAATTTTTTGAGATAGTTTAAATCTATTAAATATAAAAAAAAATTAATTTAAATGAAAACATATATAAATTATGTATGATTTATTCTATCAAAATAATCCTTTTATCAGGCATATCATTAAATAAATTTTTAGTTATTAATAAAATTTAAACAATAAAAATAATTAATTAAATAAGAGAAAGATAAAATTTCTATATTTAGGGTATGAACCTAAAAGCTTAGAGAATTAGCTTACTTATTTTAATTAAATAAGTATAAATTAGTATAATATTTTTAAAAATTAATTATTAATCATTAGTTAAAATTAAATATAAGTAAACTTAATTTAAAAGAAAGGCTATAAGTAAATTTAAGTAAATAATATTTGTATTAGTAAAAAATGATAAAAGAATTTATTAAGTAGTTGATTAATTAATAAATTAAATAATAAAATGGTTATAGATAAAAATTATTATAAAAATTGATTTTTTAAAAGTAATGTTATTATAAAATTAAAAAGGTATAATTAGTTAAAATAAAATTTGAGATGGGCGATAATTTTATTTAAATTTAATAATTGACTATTTTAATTATATGTATTTATAAAAAAAAAAATATATTATTAAAATTCAAATTTAAAAAACTTATTTATAAATAAAATAATTAATAATAATAATTAAAAATCTTATTTATATAAATTTAAGGGTGAGCAGGGTTTTATAGAAAAGTAAAAAAAAATTAAAAATTTAAGTATTTATTTATATATACATTAATATTATTTAACAATTATTATTTAATATTAATAAATTATTTTAATTATTTTTATAAATATATAATTAATAAATTATTTTTAATATATTTAATTAACATTAATTATTTAATATTAATTAATTAAAACTTATTAATCATTATTTTTAATTTAAAATATTAAAAATTTAAATATAGAAAAAAAAATTATTTATTAATAAAATATTTTAATATATTTAAATAATTATTAATAATTAATAATAATGATAATATAAAAAAAAGGGTGGAAATATTATTTAATTTTTTTTTTATATATATTATAAATTAAATTTTATATTTATATTAATATTAAATTTAAATTATTTTTATAATTTGTTTTTAATAATTAATAAATATAATTAAAAATTAATTTTTTTTTTATAAATTTATTTTATAATTTAAAGTATAAATAAAATCTTAAAAAATTATATAAAATTTAAATAATTTAATAATATATAAATTAATATTTATAATAATTAATTAAATGAAAATTTATAATAGAAAATTATAATTTATTATTAATAAATAAAGTGCCAGCAATTGCGGTTATACTTTAAATAAAAATAAATTAAAATAATTATATATAAATATAAAATATATAAAATAAATATATTTAACTAATTTATTTTTTTATGGTGAAATATGAATAGATATTAAAAGTTAAATAATTTTATTTAAAGAATAATAATAAAATTAAAAAAATTTATTTAATAAATTAGGATTAGATACCCTATTATTTAAATGAAAATAAAATATAATTAAATATTAAATGTTATTCATTAAAAATAAAAAATTTGGCGGTATTTTATGATTTAGAGGAACTTGTTAATTAATTTGATAATCCACGAATAGAATTACTTAATTTAATTTTTATATATTGTTGTTGAAAAATTATATTAAAAGATTAATAATTTAAAAATTTAATTATAATTATAATTCAAATCAAAATGTAGAATAATTAAGGTTTAAATGAGTTACATTTAATTTTAATTAATTAAAATAAATTTTTAAAATTTTATAAATATTGAATTTAATTGTAAATTTAAAAAAATATTTAAATTGAATTTTAATTAAAATATGTACAAATCGCCCGTCATTTTCATTAATAAAAATTTATGGAAAAAGTCGTAACAAAGTAAATATATTGGAAAATGTATTTAGAATAAAAAAAAATTTTAGTTTAAATAAAAATTTTTCATTTACATTGAAAAGATTAATTAAAAATTATTAAATTTTTATTATAATTAATAAATAAATTAATAATAATAAAATAAATGTAGAAAAAAATATTATAAATTATTAAATAAAATTATATTAAAAAAAAAAGTTTTAGTAAGAATTTTAAAATAATTATTTTAATTTTAATGATAATGTAATGTAAATGAAAATAAAAAAAATTTTTTAAAGTAATTTTAGTTAAATGTACTTTTTGTATCAGGGTTTATTAAAAAAAAATTATTGATAAATAAATTTCTCGAAAGAAAAAGAGTTAAATAAATAAATAAAATTTAATATAAAAAAATTATTTTTAATATTTATTTAGAGAAGATATTTTAATCAATTTTTTTGATATCTAGTTTTTTTTTATATAAATTTAATTTAGATATAAATTTAAATACGTAAATTTTTATTAAAGTTTGAAATAATTTTTATTTATAATAAGTATTGATTTATATTAAAAATTTATGGGATAATCTATAAATTAATTTTAAAATTTATTAATATTATTTATAAAAATTTTATAAAAATGGTTTTAAAATTTTAAATTTTTTGAAAAAATTTAATAATTTATTTATTTTAACATAGTTTAATTATGATTTTAAAATTAAAATAAATTTAATAAGTTAAAAAAATATTTTTATTAATTTAAATTAAAAATTAATAATGATAAAATTAGTATTATTTATAAAATATATTTTTAAATATTTGATAATAATTAATAATTTATATTTAATTAAAAAATTAGGCAAAATAAATTTATTTAATATATTTAAATAAAATTAAGTTCACCTGTTTAATAAAAACATGGTTTTTAGAAAATAATTAAAGATTTGTTCTGCTCAATGATATATATATTAAATAGCCGCAGTAATTTGACTGTGCTAAGGTAGCATAATCATTTGTCTTTTAATTGGAGGCTGGAATGAAGGAATGGATGAGATTTAAGCTTTTTAAATTAAATAATAAAAATTTAAATTTTGAATAAAAATGTTCAAATAATATTATGGGACGATAAGACCCTATAGAATTTAATATAATTTTTATTAAAATAGGTTAGTTTGTAAATTTAGTATAAAATTATATTTAGTTGGGAGGACAAAAAAATTTTATAAACTTTTTTTAATTTTATTTAATAAATGAATCATATATTTATGAAAATATGAATAAGTTTTTTTAAAAAAATTATTGAAAAATTAATTACCTTAGGGATAACAGCGTAATATTTTTTTTAAGATCATATTATAAAAAATGATTGCGACCTCGATGTTGAATTAAAATAAAAATTAGATGGAAAAATTTAATTATTTAGTCTGTTCGACTATTAAAATTTTACATGATTTGAGTTTAGATCGGCGTAAGCCAGATCGGATTTTATCTATAATTAAAGTGTAAATAAATTTGTACGAAAGGACTTTTTATTTGAAATTTTTTTTAAAGTAAAGAATCATATTAATTTTATAAAAATAATAGATTACTTTGGCAGAATAGTGTAATAAATTTAGAATTTATAAATATATAAAAATAATTTATATAAGTAATAATTAAAAATATTTATTATTATTTAGTTTTAAATTTGTTAAATTTATTAATTTTATTGTTAATTTTATTGTTAGGGATTGCTTTTTTAACTTTATTGGAACGGAAATTTTTAGGGTATATTCAGATACGTAAAGGTCCTAATAAGGTAGGATTAGTTGGTATTTTGCAACCTTTTAGTGATGCTATTAAATTATTAAATAAAGAATTATTTTATGTCTATAAATCTAATTATCGATTATTTTATTTAACTCCTTTGATGAGATTTGTAACTATATTATCTATGTGATTATTATATCCGCTTATTATTAATTTTTATTACTTAAATTATTCTATTTTATTAATAATTATTTTTATATCTATTGGTGGGTATTTCATTATTTTTATAGGATGGTCAGCAAATTCAATTTATTCAATAATAGGGTCTATGCGATCTGTTGCTCAAATATTATCTTATGAAGTAAGGTTTATTTTAATTATTTTAATTTTAATGATTATAAGAGAAAGATATTCTTTTTTAGATTTTTATAAATATCAAATTTATATTTGGTAGTTAGTTTATATCCTTTATTTTTGTTATATTTTATTAGGGTTTTGGCTGAATTAAATCGTAGGCCTATAGATTTTATTGAAGGTGAATCAGAGTTAGTTTCGGGGTTTAATATTGAGTATTTTAGAGGGGGGTTTACATTAATTTTTTTATCTGAATATGGTATGATTATTTTTTTTAGATTTATTAGGGTTATTTTATTTACTAATTTGTTTTTATTCCCTATACTAATGTTTGTTATAATTAATTTAATAAGATCTTTGATTATTTTTATGCGTGGATTATTGCCTCGAATGCGATATGATGAATTAATATATTTATGTTGGAAGATTATTTTGCCCATTATTTTAATGTATTTGGTTTTAATTTTAAGGATAAAATTTATAATAATTATTGTCTTATAATAGGAGAGGTTGTGTAGTGGTTAAAATAATTTATTATATTGATTAAATTTGTAAGTTAGATAAAAGTGTAATAAAAATTAAAAGGTAAATATAAAAATATTTTTTTTTATGTTGCGTCGTGTGAGATTAAAATAAGTAATTTGGAAGTTAATAGAAAATTTTGAATTTCTTTATTATGTTTTCAAAACATAAACTTGTTAATCAAGATCATTAACTTATGAGTTTATAATTTTTTTATTGACTAATAAATTAAATATAAATGATAAAAATAAATTTTTATTTTAATAAAATAATATCTCAGATTTTTATTATAGTAAATATGAGAATAAAATAAAGAAAATAAATAATTGATAAAATTTGACTAATTCTAATAAATGGATATTCAATTACTTGGGCACCAACTCAAGTAAGGAGAATAAATGTGTTTAAAAAAATTCAATATAATAGTTGGTTAATAGGATAAATTATTAATGAATTGAATTTAGGGGTTAGGAGAGGGAGGGTATATAAGATTAAAATTGATATTAATAAGGCAATAACACCTCCTAGTTTATTAGGGATTGATCGAAGAATAGCATAAGCAAAGAGAAAATATCATTCAGGTTGGATATGAATAGGTGTAACTATAGGATTTGCGGGAAGAAAGTTATCAGGGTCACTAAATATATATGGATATTCTAGATTAATAATTCAAAAAATTATGATGAAAACCATAAAAGTAATATTATCTTTTGTTACGTCCCGTAATTTGTCACCAGTTGTCACGTCCTCGAGCGTTCGCGAGTGAGGTGCGGTTACGGTGGTTGGTGTACGCGGATCGCGGTGGCCGAGCGGTAAACCTGTCACGATCAGCGTAGCGGTGCACCGGAAACTAGAGGTCGGGACGTAATGGATAATAGGGAGGATGTGAAGTGAGTAGACAATGAGTACAGATTGTTTACGTATACTAATTTTCATGTATTTATCATTATTTTATATTAAACATATATGTACAGTTATATTATATTTTTCAAGACGATTAGACAACTAATTCATGGACGGTTATCGGGAGGCGAATTGATAGGTGCTTCAGCGGACGACAAGATGCATACTCGCCCGGAGAAAGCCTGGGAGGAAATGATCCTCGGTCGCGTAATCCCGAAGTCTATTGTCACGTCCAGCGCCTCCGCTTGACACCAGTCGCCGTCCGTTGACTCCATACGTCACCTGTTAAGTAGACATAGTAAGCGTTAAGCACCTATAAAATTCTTTTACTTTCCTTTTCTTTTTATATATATATATATATATATATAGTTATTATCAAAAATAGATTAAGCCGATAAATACCTTTTATTATGTTTCCGGCTAAAACATCCTTTTCCTTTTTTTTTTTTCTTCTTTTTCTTCTTTTTTCCTGTTTTATCCCCATCACTGGTTCTCCCCTATCACCTACCTAAAATGAAGGAAAATAATTAATTAATTGTCCAATGAAAATTCTCACCTATTTTCCGGCCACCCGGTATATCACCTTCTGGTCCGCCTCCTCAGCACCTGAAAAAGAGAAGAGAAACGACCCACCAAGTCGGTCGAACATCTTAATTTTATTATAATTACCCATTTAGTTTTGTCACTCTAGTTGCAGTATCTGAAAAATAAAAAGGAAACATAATATTAAGTATGCGTCAATAGAATAACGTAAATTAAGTAATAGCGATAATATAAACCAATGTTCACTCCACCTCGTCGTCATCACTCTTACTAAACACAAACATACACGTACACATCACCATAGACACACGCATCGAGAATTAACCACCACCCGGTATAACAAAAATATAAAGTAAATCTATATAACAAGCTAAAATCACTCAAGGAAAGAGATCGTAACTGCGAATGAGCGGAAATACAACTCCCGATACATGTTCACCTTAATAAATTGACACCCGGTATATAAACTAACATTGTCATATTATCCAAACATTAGTATAAAATAGTGTTTAACAACCGACCGATTCATTTGGTTAAATTCCATAAGCTTCATATAATAAACTCCGATCGGTACTTTCGGGACACCCTGTATATGAACTTTCATTAATTATTAAAACTGAGCAAGCCAAGTAACTCGTATGTGCAATTGCAACTTCCTATGCACAGTCTAAATCACTTTTCTCAATATATCAAAAGTTGTCGCAACATCGAAAAGCACCCAATTTTTAACGATTTAAACATCACATAAAAAACCCGCCCAGTGACCTTAATTAATTATTTCCTGGCGCCTTGACTCATAAGGAACCAAAAAAGGTAGCAACTTATAGGGCTACAGCCCCGCCATAAAAAGTTAAGCGCACATTGTTATAGACCCATTTTGCTTCAGGAACACCTCATATTTTCAACTTTAATAATTTATTTATTTTAATCCGCACCTCCAATATATAATTATGCCTTCACTATTAAATGCAGTTTTATATCCCAAAGCCGAATTAATACCACAATAACGTACATGTCTAACGATTCTGTCACCCAAATATAATAACTTGTCAATTTTACTCATATTCCACCGCAGCGCAGTGATTTCATTAAATCCAAATTTTAACAATAATAAAAGATTCGATCAAACCCATCTTCTGCATAATAATTCCTTACCATGAATCCAATTTGGTTTGCCAATAAAAATCCGGTCAGCTATCATTTATAATTATTTCATATATCAACCATGGAGATAACTTGGTGCATGCACATATACATATATATATATATATATGCGACTCGCTGCAGATATCATAATCCACAGATGTTTTAAAGGCAAATTATAATGACCTGACAAGAACTCCTCGAGGCTCAGACAATATTTAAGTAATCAATTAAAACCAATAATAATTAAAATGAACCACTCATAATACATATATATATATATATATATTATAGTGAAAACAATATAAATATCCCATAAAGAGTTTAAAACGAATAAAGCTCTGGAAGATAACTAAAGTTAAATAGTCACACTCAATATATACAATTACTTAATTAACTCTTACTTATACAAGGTGTCTGAAATAACTTGAACGTGATAATATTCTCAAAACTTCGTTATCATTTTATTGAGGATGAATGATAATTACAATATACATATGCATAATAAACAAAATGACCATACCTATATATATATATTGTGGTACGATAATACACACATCATACACTACATAAACCAAGTATAAACGCATAATGAACACCCAGAAATAATTACATAGATACACGCTCCTTAACAAACACACCATAAAATTATATAACAATAGTCACTTAATATACCCGGTGATACAAAAATACGCGCGTTATAAACTTATCATCTACACAATGTTTAATCAGTATCTGACTATTATAGACATATTATCCACCCAGTAACACGCAAATACACACACTCTATAAATAATTTATATACATAGTGACCCATTAGTACGCACAAATAAAGCACTCTCAATAAACCTATTATAAACTTATTACAGGCATATTCATATATTAACATACACATAATCAATGTATCATATACATGGTAACACAATAGTTTCGGATCTTATAACTAATTCATACATATTCCAAGCGTATCACTTAAATTACACACTCAACCTCTCACAATATAAACTTGTCTTAAATTTATGCATTTATACACACTTACACACTCCTCATCCATCCATTGTAAATATATCACGGCATATTACATGTGCATTTATACCATTATTACATATATATAAATATATAAACCTTTACTACTAGTTATAATGATATACATACATACATATAGTTATATAATAGCGAGTTTAACGTCTGTAGACTAATTTAGATCTTGTAATCCACGAATAACATTATGCGACATCATAGATAATTGTTAATTAATAAGTTAATTAGCGTAATGCTCTCATATCTCTACAATTATTTAAGTACAACGCTATAATACAATGCGGCGATAAGTAATTAATCAGATAAGTTATCGTAACGCTAGTAATAATTGCGATATATCTAGAAATAACGATATAGATATTACATTATAATGCTAGTCCCGAAGGTTCTAGAACATTCAGGAACCGCCGGATCACGTGAAAATTTCGGACAAACACCGTGATAGCTTACTATTGCCCGGCGCGTGATACCCGTGACAAACAAGCATGACCAGGATCGGACCACGTTGCGCGCGCTATAATTCAGAAGGTGGGAGCCCTCAGCGACCACGGGTATATAAACGGGAGCACCGTGTGCTCAAAAATCAGAGTATTCAGTTCTCGCCTAGACAGTTCAGATCATTAGACAGTTCAGATCATATTTAGTATTCGGCTTTCGCCCGACAGTAAAATCTGTTGTTCGGTTCGTTCCGACCATTCAGTTTTCGCATAATCAGTATTCGATCAGCAGTCAATACTCGATTCATACAGTACCCAGTAAATTCATTGTACGTACAGACAGTCATTTATACGATTTAATAATCGGTTATCCTTATAACATTCAATCATACATACGCTCTCGCAAGTTTTCGCGCAGTGTAATTAATATTATATCTTCGAATCAGTGGTTTCTAGTTCATTACGGTATTATTCACACAAAATCATTAATTCAGAGAGACTTCGAGACTAGCATATCGCGAATACTATTAATTAGCCTTCAGTTCTTACGTTTACTGTCGTATAAATCTATTCTTGATTACTTGTATCCACTGTTACTATTATATTTCCTTTCTCTTTATCGATTTCCACGGCGCTCACAATACATATCGAATTCTATCTATCACTTTTAAAGATATTTTATCTAAATTTTCGTTTGCAGTGAATTACTTCTATCAACAATATAAGCGTATTATCTTTTCCTCTCCATGCAATTGTTAATGCCGCCTATCTATAATATCGTTTACGCGTCCGAAACCAGTCTGTGCGTGAAATCATAGTCGAAGGAAAGTTCTATTAACTAATGTTGTAATACTAATATTGTAGATCCACATTCTTGTGTACTCCCGCGTTACAGTGTGCTTCCCAGTGGTTCCTGTAACACATAACAATTTAGTGAAGTGAGTACGTTGTCGTAATTATTAAGATATATTCGTGTAATCATTAATCATATTGTTTACGTGTAATTACTCGAAATATACATACTTGTGTCAGTTCGCGGCCCCTGTCCATTCCGGGCGTCGGTCATCTTTTCGGTGTCAATTCTTCTCGCCGTTAACCTCTCGCGTCTATACCTGTAAATATAAAGACAAGCTTTCTATTCTAATTTTAATATTGAAATTATCGGGCAAATTAGTGCTACTTATCTGACGAGGTCATCCTTCCTTCAAGCCTACTTCGGGCTCTCTCTTTCATCCTGCGGCGACGCGCGCCTCCTCCAGGGCGTTCTTGTATTCCCTATAGCTTCTTCCTATATAATTTTTTTTTTCTCTTTTCTTTCTTTCTTTTTTTTTCTTTTCTTTTCCCTTATCCGCTCACCAGTGGCAAGGTCCGCGACGTCCGCCTTGACATACCCAGAGCCTCAGATATCTGTAACTTATAATCGAAGAGATTAATATTTTATTCGGACGTCTTCATAGGGAATGTCATTAGACAGAGAGCGATAACCATTCTTACCTACACCGTAGGGCGCCTCCTCCAGGGCGACCTACATCCTTCCTACGTAGTGTGCCTCTTTCAGGGCGATTCTACGTCCCTTCTAGCAGTGCGCCTCATTCAGGGCGGCTCTGCCTTCATCCTTCGTAGTGCGCCTCCTTCAGAGCCGGACTACCCCTCTCTAGGTCGCACGCCTCTCTCAGGGCGAACGACTCTCTTCTCCGAGGAGCGCCTCTTTCAGGGCATTCCGCCTCCTAGCGTGCAGCGCGCCTCTGTCAGGGCGATCTGCCTCCTCTCAGTCCACGAACCGCGCCTCTGTCAGGGCGTCTCTCACAATTCCTCCGATCGCTCTTCTTGATCTAAAATATAGAATAAATATTAAATTAAAGTAAACTCATTAAGGCTCACCCTGTCCCCGCAACCCGTCAGATAAGGTCAAGTCAACTCGTTTACCAATTTACTTTAACGCGTATGTTTTTTTTTTCCTTTTCATCACTCGCGTTACTATTACTAACCCCAGTCTATACCCCTCCGCGTATTCAACTATGGCGTCGATTATGATTTCGCTTACCTTCTTAGCTGCGTCATGGGTCGGTCACGTCGAGCAGGGCGTGCTCACCAATTGAAGCGCCTCATCCGGTCACTATACCAAGGCGGCTCCTACCTGACGGTCCGAACAGCTGCGTCGCCACCAGGTAGTCAGAGCCCAGCATCCGTCGGGTATTTCACTTACCCTCCACCGGGAACCCATACATCGGAGTCATCAACCCCTGACCAGCTACACGACGCCGTCACTCCACCGGCATCCAGTAGCGGGGTCGTCGCTTCCTCACATAGGCCCTTACCGCCTATCGAATACCGTCCGTGGCCCGTGCCCCCGCCGTTGATAGACTTCGGGATTACGCAACCGAGGATCATTTCCTCCCAGGCTTTCTTCGGGCGAGTATGCATCCTGTCGTCCGCTGAAGCACCTATCAATTCGCCTCCTGATAACCGTCCGTGATTTAATTGTCTAATCGTCTTGAAAAATATAATATAACTGTACATATATGTTTATTATAAAATAATGATAAATACATAAAAATCAGTATACGTAAACAATCTGCATTCATTGTCTACTCACTTCACATCCTCCCTATTATCTATTACGTCCCGACCTCTAGTTTCCGGTGCACCGCTACGCTGATCGTGACAGGTTTACCGCTCGGCCACCGCGATCCGCGTACACCAACCATCGTAACCGCACCTCGCTCGCGAACGCAGAGGACGTAACAACTGGTGACAGCGGCGGGACGTAACAACTGGTGACAGCGGTGGGATATTACCGCTAAAAATCAGTGCAAAAATAAAAGTTACTATTCTTCGTTATCGAAAACGAGTACATTTTCTCAAGAAAATCTTTCTTTCTTAAAATCATCATCGCGAATTATTTCTTTTACTAGTCTCGAAGGAAATTAAAAGTAAAGTTACAATTAAAGTCTTTTCAAACCTCAATAAATAAACAAATCGGTCGTTGTCCATCAATCCTTATACCTTAATACTACTTCAAAATTCTTCGTAAAATATATGTATCCATGTTATATGTATCCAAACTAATTTAACCACTAACCTCTTAGGTGATAATTACCTGTTCATAATCGTGATAACTGGTGATTGTACGCGATTCCGCTTTCGCATACCCGCAACAAAAAGAAATTATATACGCACAATCGTTCGCAACCGCGAGTCCTGCTATACCATCGATAATAAATACTTACCTTTAAATATGGCTCAATCCGATGATCTCTCGGGAAACATAGAACGCGAAAACCATGAGGAAGCTTTTAGAGATCTACGCGAAAAAGAAAGAGAATTAAAAATCCGAACTGAAATGTTGGAAAACATGATGCGCGCGTTCGCTAAAAATCTACCCGGTTTGCAGGCCTCGAGCCCAGCGGACGTAACAAATAACGCGCCTCCATCGTTTAACATGTCGAACGCCTCGTATAACGATATCAAGCCCACGACCTCAGCCGCCGGAATCGACGGTTCTCATTATCCTATGGGATATCCGAAATCATATCTGCGCGACGCTCTCGAACTGGTGCCGAAATACGACGGGCATAACATCCCCGTGCTACAATTCGCTAGGGCATGCAAAAGGGCAAAAGAATCGGTACCGTTGGTAGACGAAGCATTATTTGTCCGTATGCTACGAAATAAATTAACGCACCACGCATATTTAGCCGTAGAGGATGAAATCCACCCGACCGTGGAAAAATTTCTCGACTGCCTCAGGCGAACTTTCGGTCCCGCTAGAAGCTCGAACTATTATCGCGGACAATTAAGCATGGCATACAAAAAGCCGAACGAGCACATACTTGACTACATCGGGCGTGTTAAGGATCTGAAAACGGCCATAATTGAAGGAGATCAAGTCCAACTCGGTAGACCGTTATCCGAAAATGAGATTGCCGGAATAGAAGGTTTCGCGTTAGAAGCGTTTTACGAAGGACTTCCACGCGAATATAGAATAGAACTTCGCGCTGAAGGATATAGTAGCCTCCCCGACGCCTGCTCTAAAGTGGTCACAATTAATAAACGCCTAGAAAGAGAGGAGATAAGATACAAGAGCACTCGAAACGCGAACGGTAACAATAATCACAATAGTAACGCTGCACCGGCCCCCGTGACGCAAATTCTCCAACGCGATCAGACTGCGGTAGCGAATACGCCGCCCGGTCCCGGGAATGCACACGAACGAAAAATTTGCGGGTACTGCCAAAAGATCGGACACCTCATACACGAGTGCCGTAAACGACAGTATCGCGAAAAGTACAATAACAATAATAATAATAATTTCAATAATAATAATAATTATTCCAATAACTCTCATAATACGCACGCTAATAGTAATATGAATAATCCACCTCCGCGAAATTCGGGAAACCGAACAGAGGTCTCGGTCAACGGAGCGTCCCGAGGCCCTTTCCAAATCCGCTCCACCCTCTGCATGGAAGGGAAACCAGATCCCTTCACGTCCTCCGAGGAGACGACGGAAACGTACCGGCCGTCGAGCTCGCATCACCGTCTTTCCGAGGACCAACAGCCTTCATGCTCGATACAGGAGCACAGCCTAATATAATAAAAAAAGGTTGCATTAAATCCGATATTCAAATCAACAACAAGGAGACTATCCAATTAACGGGTATCACCGAAAATGTTGTCACCACTCTGGGATCCGCCATAGCATACGTTTCGGAAACCCCAGTAGTTTTCCACGTGGTAGCCGACGAATTCCCTATAATCACACAGGGCATATTAGGTTCGTCGTTCTTCACTGAACATAACGCGTGCATTAATTACGGTAATAAGTTAATCACGTGGCGCGACTGCGCGTTTCCATTCAAGGACAAGGAGTCCATTGTCATACCCTCACGTATGAAGCTGGGAATCACGGTCCGCATAGCTAATCCGGAAATTAAAACGGGTTATCTCGCCCCGATACGCGCCCGCGACGCGGTCTTCGCCGGAGATGCACTTGTCACGTGTATCAACGACAAGGCATATATCGGCATCACGAATACATTAGACGAAGAAGTAGAAATTATAATACCTACCGTTACGCTAACAGAAGTAACAAAAATATCACAGGACCCCCCTTCCAGGGAGCCTCTGAGGCAACCCTCTAGCCCATCGGGCAATAGTCCCGTCAAAATTCAAGCGAGCAAAAGCCTTCGCACCCAAGAAGCACGCACTGCACCTGCAACGAGTCAAGATAATTTTACTACATGCAAAAATAAACAACCAAACAAACTACACAATAACACAAAGACCAAGATACACATTGAAAACAACAAACAATCAAACTCATCATTTAACAAACAAAATACGCTACAAAACCAAAATACATTTACCCCCTCTCTTCCTCTTCTTAATACACCAACACAAAACGTCGATCCCGACTATCATCTCTACGGGCAGGAGCACTGCCTTCCCCTTGTCGCACCAAGGTGCGGCGTCGACCTAGGTCGACATCCCAATACCTCTCCCGATTATCCCCCATCCCTTTCTACAAAAAATGCAACACTTCAAGCTACAATCGTTTCTACGCACACGTCCCTTGATTCTAATACTATTATCACAAATCATTCTCACATTACTTACACAGAAAGGGGATCCTTATCTCCGCCGGCGAACGACGATGCCGCTCTCGCGTCGGTGCGAACCCCTTCCTCTGGTCTCGGCCCAGGCGGTCAATCTTCTATAATTGCTCTTCCTTACTTTCCTCTAAACCCCGCAAAAGCGGATGACTCACCCTCTTTGTGCGCAGTTACAAATAAGCAACCTGAAACAAATAATAATACACATCATTTCACACTCATCGATCAGCGTGCATCTAATCTTGCGAAATACAACGACATACACAAAATGCAAATAGTTAATATGGTAAACGAGAAGATACATTGGAAAAACTTAAGGAACTCACCCGAGATACTCACCCAGCGCGAACACAATCATAAGGAAGACTCTACACCGGACAGAATTACCCAAATAATACGACTCTTGCGCCTCGATCATCTTAACGACCTAGAAAAAGAGAATATTTTTGAACTAATAAAACGACACAATGACAGATTCTACGTACCAGGAGAATATCTGGACCAAACTTCAACAATCACCCATAAAATAATCACTTCGGACGAGATACCTATACACACGAAGCAGTATAGATTTCCGCCAATACATCGAGAAGAAATAAATAAACAGGTCAACGAGCTCCTTCAGAAAAATATAGTGACACCATCCACTTCACCGTACAGTTCCCCCGTCTGGATCGTTCCGAAGAAACCGGACTCAACTGGAAACAAGAGATGGCGAATGGTCATCGATTACAGAAGGCTCAACGAAAAAACGCTAGGAGACGCCTACCCTCTGCCAAATATCAGCGATATCCTCGACCAGTTGGGCAGTGCAAAATATTTCTCCGTCCTCGACCTCGCCAGTGGGTTCCATCGAATCCCAATGGATCCCAAGGATGCGCACAAAACAGCTTTCTCTACACCACATGGCCATTACCAATTCTCCAGGATGCCATTCGGACTCAGAAACGCACCGGCCACTTTCCAACGATTAATGGACCAAATATTGACCGGACTGCAAGGTATAGAACTTTTGGTGTACATGGACGACATAGTGATATACGCAAGCTCGTTACGGGAACATGACATTAAAATAGATAAATTAATGAAACGTTTAAAAACCGCCAATCTCACTTTACAACCAGATAAATGTGAGTTTTTGCGACATGAAGTCGTCTATCTCGGGCACGTAATTACAGATACTGGCGTACGCCCTGACCCCCAGAAAGTCTCAGCTGTTAAAGACTTTCCAGTTCCAAGGAGTCTGAAAAACGTACGACAATTTCTAGGCTTATCAGGCTACTACCGCCGCTTCATCCCCGATTTTTCAGGAATAGCTAAACCAATGTCGGACCTCCTGAAGAAAAACAGTACCTTCTCATGGAACGAAAATACACAACACGCTTTTGAGACTCTTCGAAGACGACTCTGCGAAGAACCGGTACTGCAATTCCCGGATTTCACGCGAGAATTCCTGCTCACTACGGACGCATCTGACTACGCTATCGCTGGAGTCCTAAGCCAAGGAACAATCGGCCATGACTTGCCAATCGCGTATACGTCCAGAGTGCTCAATTCAGCCGAAAGGAACTACTCGACAACAGAGAAAGAGCTGCTAGCCATAATTTATTGCGTCGGACACTTCAGACCTTACCTCTACGGGCGCAAGTTTACGCTCGTGACGGATCACCAACCGCTCGCCTGGTTAAACCGAGTGAAGGACCCGACCTCTCGCCTTATGCGATGGCGCCTGAAACTCGAAGAATACGAATATACAGTCGCATACAAGACAGGTGTCACGAACAAAAATGCCGATGCCCTGTCCAGAAATCCTATAACCGCTACTGTTTCCATTCTCCCGATCGAAAAAAAACGCATACGTCTCCCTCAGAAAGTACGAGACCTAATTACAAGCACTGACGATGACAGTTCTGATGATGAAAGGCGTCGGAAAGTACCTACCAGAAGGTCTACGGTCGAGAGTGAAATAATCACCTCACGGCCGTATGTTGTAGCTTCCGACTCTTCTGAGGAAATATTCGACAGTAAACCTCTATCATCCGGTCCACCTCCCCCCACATCTTCCCATCCTTCACCTTCCCCACGTTTCACGAATAACCAACAATCACCACCGTTAATTACGAAAGGACTCTTGGACCTCCTTGACGAACAGACGAACAATGAACGCGTCGATAACGTAGCGCAATTTCAGTCACGAGGAAAAACAATATCACACTTACCTTCTATACCCCCAGAACCCCCACCCGACCCCGTGACAGAACCGCCGGACGAAACCACTGTTGACGACAACAGCGATAAGGAATTCGATACCTTGGAAATTCTTCCCGAAGAAGAAACTCTGCAAATGAGACCAGAATTAATAACCACCCATAGCACAAGATGCCGTATAAAAAAACGCAACATACCATTACTGAATTGCAACGATAACACAATCATACTGGTCACCGTTGATAAACACCCCTTCGATAAAGGAGCTATGGAATTACAGCAAGATGGATACCTACCTCCGCTAGACGACTTAATGCTCGGAAGAGCGCGAGTCTATCCATCCATAGACGCGGGACGACACATTATAGTACTACCTGCAAAAGAGAAAAGAACAACATTATTGGACGAAGAAATCTTAAAGGAATGTTTCAGATCAACCCTCGACGTGATGACGGAATTACAACTACATACTGTTAGCATACGAGAGACACCCAGCCTCGACACGATACCATGGGATCGAGTCTTACAGACACTGCAAGCGATACTCTCCGAAAGGCCCGTCACCATCAGCATATGTCATGGACCAACCGTCACCCCTCCGGTAGAGGACCGTACAGCGATAATCCGCGAAAATCACGAATCTGCCGTCGGTGGACACAAGGGCGTCACGAAGACGTACCAGCGAATTAAACAAAGGTTTACATGGAACAAAATGAAAGGCGATATATTAAACTACATCAGGAATTGTCGAACGTGTCAATCTATGAAACTAGTCAGAAGGAAGACTCGACAACCAATGATATTGACCGACACACCTGGACGCGCCTTCGACAAAGTGGCTCTCGACATAGTAGGACCACTCAGAACCACTCCTAGCGGCAACTCATACGTTCTAACGATGCAAGATCTCCTCACAAAATACTCAGTATACGCACCACTACCAGACGCTAGAGGCGAAACCACGGCGAACGCCTTTATCCACTATTTTATCTGTCGTTTTGGATGCCCCCGAAGCATACTCACCGACCAAGGGACGAACTTTACCGGTGTACTCATGAAAAGCGTAACCAAAAAGTTCCGTATCCAACACTTCCGAACGACTGCTCACCATCCACAATCTAATGGGTCACTCGAAAGGTCGCACCTCGTTCTAATGGAATACCTGAAGTGCTTCGTCAATAAGGAAGAAGCATGGGACGACCTCATTGAGCGTGCCAGTTTTTCGTATAATACCTCAGTACACGAAGGTACCGGGTACACACCTCACGAATTGATCTTCGGACGTGTCGCCAGAGTTCCATCGGGACACAACCCCGAAGAAGATCCTGAAACATATCACTCCTACTTAACAAACCTGTTCGAAAAAATCTGTGATATACAGGAAGTCGCTAGAGCTAATCTCATTAGGGCTAAAGAGCGCTCCAAAAATTACTACGACAAACGCGTAAACCCGACGACTTTCAACGCAAACGATAACGTCTTTCTATTAAACGAGAGTAAAACAGATAAATTCGGAAAAGAATATCACGGCCCGTACCGCATTATCGAAATCCTCGACCACGAAAACGTGCGAATTCAAATTAATAAATCAACGCGAATAGTGCACGTCAATAGACTACGGAAAGCCCACTACGGCGAACCAGGATGACTACCTTTCTTCTGTTTCAGATTGGATTACTCAGTTATCTTCTCCATTTTCTGGTTCAGACCGGAACGTACTGTTCTACATTTTTCTCTTAAGCAGAATCAACATAGAGTTCACAATGGCCTCACTGATCGTCTTCCTAGCGTATCTGGCAACCCAGGACTGCAACGCCCTCGTAGGCTACGACTGCAACACGCCGTGCGACAACGGGACCACAATCTCGCTGCTCGATAACAACGCCTGTCGATTACACGGGAAGCTTCCAATCACCCGAGATGTGAGCGTGGAGATCCTCGCGAAGCCCAGACTCACCACAGCGGACGTACTAAGCTGCCGCATAGAGATAGACTACGTGATCAGCCACACGGACCACACCACGAGGGAATCTACAACACCTACCAGCAATAAACGACATTACTTATCTGTATCTGCTCCTGTATGCATGCACATACACGCACAAGGGAAACTGCAATTCGGGAACCAGACCCTTGACGGCCTTTCCGCCAACCGCGTGAATAGCCGCACTATTCCGCCGACCGAAACCGTCAGCGCCCACAACCTGCCATCAGACGACCTGAAAACAAAACGCGTCATAAACGTGTACTTGCACATAACGTTCAAACGGACCATTGTCAAGATCGACACGATGGAAACCAAGATATTCTTACCTAGTGGTGCTAGTTGCACATACATCGACCTTGAATGCACCGACGAAGAGGGCTTTCATAATTTCTGGTCCCCCTTTGTTCACGGAGGATGCACTCAACTACGGCATACCGTCTTGTATAGAGGAATTGCCAAAAGACTACAAATTACGGGACGTCCCACGGCATACGCCTTAACGGTAGAAAACACCAACCTGCTCGCGTTTGCTCGAGCGCGTCACGACGTCTGCAACGCCACTGTGATACAGACCGAAAACCCCCGACTAGTAATACGGGAAATCAACGACTCTTACGTAAAGAATCAACCATCCGTAAATAAGGTGCACCGATCTCACCACTCGTACTTTTCGTACAAGAGTAACACAAAGACAGACCTGAGCGTAGAAAATACCTACGAAGACCTTGTCATGAGGAAATGCCTCACGGAAGTAACAAAATTACACGCCTTGACCGCCATGGCTCACCAAGACCCTCCATCATTTGCGTACGCCGTCACAAAAACACCAGGATACTCAGCGCGCGTACGAGGGGAAGCTGTACAAGTATTTCGATGTACTCCTGTACCTGCACGGATCAGGGCCACGGAAAGCTGTTTCCAGGAGCTCCCAGTAATAATAGACGGGAAGCCCATGTACCTAAAGCCAAGAACACGCGTTATATCTGGCGAAGGCACAGAAATTGAATGCGATCCGCTTGCTACGGCAATGTACAAAATGAGAAACAAATGGTACGTATTCACTCCAGAGTTGAAAGTGTCTGCTATCGATCCTCAAGGCCTCCAATCAAGAACGCTACCATGGGGTCAACATATCGACGAGTTAAACGAGATTCACGAGCACTCGGACGTACAGAATCCAAGCACAGACGACTCTCCAGGACGACCAGACCACTCGAGCCCTGTATACATCGTGGAGGTCTCGGTAACAACAACAGTTATTGGTGGAATTATAATACTCACCTTATTTATCATCTTGAAAAGCCTAGCAAGAAAGTTAAGCTATCGAAACTCGAGCCTGAAAAATAAAAACATATTAACAAATGATGATATGTTAATGACTGATGATAGTGCCAACTCTCAAAAACCAACCAAACAGGAAACACCTGCCAAGACACTCAGCAATTCTCCATTATCGCGCCCAATGATAGATCACCGAATCCAGAAGGACATCTCTCATGAATCCACGGATACGATGACGATTCACCACTCTTCCAAGGAGAGGACTCCCGCCATATCTTCAGAGATCGCCAACCTGCGAGAAGCCTACTTGCACTTGGAACGAAAGATCAACCGTCTATCAACCGCACCGTAAGCCGAGTTCAACGAGCTCACCGTCGCATCATTTCACGCTGCTCCACTTTTAAGGAGGGGGGTGTCACGTCCAGCGCCTCCGCTTGACACCAGTCGCCGTCCGTTGACTCCATACGTCACCTGTTAAGTAGACATAGTAAGCGTTAAGCACCTATAAAATTCTTTTACTTTCCTTTTCTTTTTATATATATATATATATATATAGTTATTATCAAAAATAGATTAAGCCGATAAATACCTTTTATTATGTTTCCGGCTAAAACATCCTTTTCCTTTTTTTTTTTTTTCTTCTTTTTCTTCTTTTTTCCTGTTTTATCCCCATCACTGGTTCTCCCCTATCACCTACCTAAAATGAAGGAAAATAATTAATTAATTGTCCAATGAAAATTCTCACCTATTTTCCGGCCACCCGGTATATCACCTTCTGGTCCGCCTCCTCAGCACCTGAAAAAGAGAAGAGAAACGACCCACCAAGTCGGTCGAACATCTTAATTTTATTATAATTACCCATTTAGTTTTGTCACTCTAGTTGCAGTATCTGAAAAATAAAAAGGAAACATAATATTAAGTATGCGTCAATAGAATAACGTAAATTAAGTAATAGCGATAATATAAACCAATGTTCACTCCACCTCGTCGTCATCACTCTTACTAAACACAAACATACACGTACACATCACCATAGACACACGCATCGAGAATTAACCACCACCCGGTATAACAAAAATATAAAGTAAATCTATATAACAAGCTAAAATCACTCAAGGAAAGAGATCGTAACTGCGAATGAGCGGAAATACAACTCCCGATACATGTTCACCTTAATAAATTGACACCCGGTATATAAACTAACATTGTCATATTATCCAAACATTAGTATAAAATAGTGTTTAACAACCGACCGATTCATTTGGTTAAATTCCATAAGCTTCATATAATAAACTCCGATCGGTACTTTCGGGACACCCTGTATATGAACTTTCATTAATTATTAAAACTGAGCAAGCCAAGTAACTCGTATGTGCAATTGCAACTTCCTATGCACAGTCTAAATCACTTTTCTCAATATATCAAAAGTTGTCGCAACATCGAAAAGCACCCAATTTTTAACGATTTAAACATCACATAAAAAACCCGCCCAGTGACCTTAATTAATTATTTCCTGGCGCCTTGACTCATAAGGAACCAAAAAAGGTAGCAACTTATAGGGCTACAGCCCCGCCATAAAAAGTTAAGCGCACATTGTTATAGACCCATTTTGCTTCAGGAACACCTCATATTTTCAACTTTAATAATTTATTTATTTTAATCCGCACCTCCAATATATAATTATGCCTTCACTATTAAATGCAGTTTTATATCCCAAAGCCGAATTAATACCACAATAACGTACATGTCTAACGATTCTGTCACCCAAATATAATAACTTGTCAATTTTACTCATATTCCACCGCAGCGCAGTGATTTCATTAAATCCAAATTTTAACAATAATAAAAGATTCGATCAAACCCATCTTCTGCATAATAATTCCTTACCATGAATCCAATTTGGTTTGCCAATAAAAATCCGGTCAGCTATCATTTATAATTATTTCATATATCAACCATGGAGATAACTTGGTGCATGCACATATACATATATATATATATATATGCGACTCGCTGCAGATATCATAATCCACAGATGTTTTAAAGGCAAATTATAATGACCTGACAAGAACTCCTCGAGGCTCAGACAATATTTAAGTAATCAATTAAAACCAATAATAATTAAAATGAACCACTCATAATACATATATATATATATATATATTATAGTGAAAACAATATAAATATCCCATAAAGAGTTTAAAACGAATAAAGCTCTGGAAGATAACTAAAGTTAAATAGTCACACTCAATATATACAATTACTTAATTAACTCTTACTTATACAAGGTGTCTGAAATAACTTGAACGTGATAATATTCTCAAAACTTCGTTATCATTTTATTGAGGATGAATGATAATTACAATATACATATGCATAATAAACAAAATGACCATACCTATATATATATTGTGGTACGATAATACACACATCATACACTACATAAACCAAGTATAAACGCATAATGAACACCCAGAAATAATTACATAGATACACGCTCCTTAACAAACACACCATAAAATTATATAACAATAGTCACTTAATATACCCGGTGATACAAAAATACGCGCGTTATAAACTTATCATCTACACAATGTTTAATCAGTATCTGACTATTATAGACATATTATCCACCCAGTAACACGCAAATACACACACTCTATAAATAATTTATATACATAGTGACCCATTAGTACGCACAAATAAAGCACTCTCAATAAACCTATTATAAACTTATTACAGGCATATTCATATATTAACATACACATAATCAATGTATCATATACATGGTAACACAATAGTTTCGGATCTTATAACTAATTCATACATATTCCAAGCGTATCACTTAAATTACACACTCAACCTCTCACAATATAAACTTGTCTTAAATTTATGCATTTATACACACTTACACACTCCTCATCCATCCATTGTAAATATATCACGGCATATTACATGTGCATTTATACCATTATTACATATATATAAATATATAAACCTTTACTACTAGTTATAATGATATACATACATACATATAGTTATATAATAGCGAGTTTAACGTCTGTAGACTAATTTAGATCTTGTAATCCACGAATAACATTATGCGACATCATAGATAATTGTTAATTAATAAGTTAATTAGCGTAATGCTCTCATATCTCTACAATTATTTAAGTACAACGCTATAATACAATGCGGCGATAAGTAATTAATCAGATAAGTTATCGTAACGCTAGTAATAATTGCGATATATCTAGAAATAACGATATAGATATTACATTATAATGCTAGTCCCGAAGGTTCTAGAACATTCAGGAACCGCCGGATCACGTGAAAATTTCGGACAAACACCGTGATAGCTTACTATTGCCCGGCGCGTGATACCCGTGACAAACAAGCATGACCAGGATCGGACCACGTTGCGCGCGCTATAATTCAGAAGGTGGGAGCCCTCAGCGACCACGGGTATATAAACGGGAGCACCGTGTGCTCAAAAATCAGAGTATTCAGTTCTCGCCTAGACAGTTCAGATCATTAGACAGTTCAGATCATATTTAGTATTCGGCTTTCGCCCGACAGTAAAATCTGTTGTTCGGTTCGTTCCGACCATTCAGTTTTCGCATAATCAGTATTCGATCAGCAGTCAATACTCGATTCATACAGTACCCAGTAAATTCATTGTACGTACAGACAGTCATTTATACGATTTAATAATCGGTTATCCTTATAACATTCAATCATACATACGCTCTCGCAAGTTTTCGCGCAGTGTAATTAATATTATATCTTCGAATCAGTGGTTTCTAGTTCATTACGGTATTATTCACACAAAATCATTAATTCAGAGAGACTTCGAGACTAGCATATCGCGAATACTATTAATTAGCCTTCAGTTCTTACGTTTACTGTCGTATAAATCTATTCTTGATTACTTGTATCCACTGTTACTATTATATTTCCTTTCTCTTTATCGATTTCCACGGCGCTCACAATACATATCGAATTCTATCTATCACTTTTAAAGATATTTTATCTAAATTTTCGTTTGCAGTGAATTACTTCTATCAACAATATAAGCGTATTATCTTTTCCTCTCCATGCAATTGTTAATGCCGCCTATCTATAATATCGTTTACGCGTCCGAAACCAGTCTGTGCGTGAAATCATAGTCGAAGGAAAGTTCTATTAACTAATGTTGTAATACTAATATTGTAGATCCACATTCTTGTGTACTCCCGCGTTACAGTGTGCTTCCCAGTGGTTCCTGTAACACATAACAATTTAGTGAAGTGAGTACGTTGTCGTAATTATTAAGATATATTCGTGTAATCATTAATCATATTGTTTACGTGTAATTACTCGAAATATACATACTTGTGTCAGTTCGCGGCCCCTGTCCATTCCGGGCGTCGGTCATCTTTTCGGTGTCAATTCTTCTCGCCGTTAACCTCTCGCGTCTATACCTGTAAATATAAAGACAAGCTTTCTATTCTAATTTTAATATTGAAATTATCGGGCAAATTAGTGCTACTTATCTGACGAGGTCATCCTTCCTTCAAGCCTACTTCGGGCTCTCTCTTTCATCCTGCGGCGACGCGCGCCTCCTCCAGGGCGTTCTTGTATTCCCTATAGCTTCTTCCTATATAATTTTTTTTTTTCTCTTTTCTTTCTTTCTTTTTTTTTCTTTTCTTTTCCCTTATCCGCTCACCAGTGGCAAGGTCCGCGACGTCCGCCTTGACATACCCAGAGCCTCAGATATCTGTAACTTATAATCGAAGAGATTAATATTTTATTCGGACGTCTTCATAGGGAATGTCATTAGACAGAGAGCGATAACCATTCTTACCTACACCGTAGGGCGCCTCCTCCAGGGCGACCTACATCCTTCCTACGTAGTGTGCCTCTTTCAGGGCGATTCTACGTCCCTTCTAGCAGTGCGCCTCATTCAGGGCGGCTCTGCCTTCATCCTTCGTAGTGCGCCTCCTTCAGAGCCGGACTACCCCTCTCTAGGTCGCACGCCTCTCTCAGGGCGAACGACTCTCTTCTCCGAGGAGCGCCTCTTTCAGGGCATTCCGCCTCCTAGCGTGCAGCGCGCCTCTGTCAGGGCGATCTGCCTCCTCTCAGTCCACGAACCGCGCCTCTGTCAGGGCGTCTCTCACAATTCCTCCGATCGCTCTTCTTGATCTAAAATATAGAATAAATATTAAATTAAAGTAAACTCATTAAGGCTCACCCTGTCCCCGCAACCCGTCAGATAAGGTCAAGTCAACTCGTTTACCAATTTACTTTAACGCGTATGTTTTTTTTTTCCTTTTCATCACTCGCGTTACTATTACTAACCCCAGTCTATACCCCTCCGCGTATTCAACTATGGCGTCGATTATGATTTCGCTTACCTTCTTAGCTGCGTCATGGGTCGGTCACGTCGAGCAGGGCGTGCTCACCAATTGAAGCGCCTCATCCGGTCACTATACCAAGGCGGCTCCTACCTGACGGTCCGAACAGCTGCGTCGCCACCAGGTAGTCAGAGCCCAGCATCCGTCGGGTATTTCACTTACCCTCCACCGGGAACCCATACATCGGAGTCATCAACCCCTGACCAGCTACACGACGCCGTCACTCCACCGGCATCCAGTAGCGGGGTCGTCGCTTCCTCACATAGGCCCTTACCGCCTATCGAATACCGTCCGTGGCCCGTGCCCCCGCCGTTGATAGACTTCGGGATTACGCAACCGAGGATCATTTCCTCCCAGGCTTTCTTCGGGCGAGTATGCATCCTGTCGTCCGCTGAAGCACCTATCAATTCGCCTCCTGATAACCGTCCGTGATTTAATTGTCTAATCGTCTTGAAAAATATAATATAACTGTACATATATGTTTATTATAAAATAATGATAAATACATAAAAATCAGTATACGTAAACAATCTGCATTCATTGTCTACTCACTTCACATCCTCCCTATTATCTATTACGTCCCGACCTCTAGTTTCCGGTGCACCGCTACGCTGATCGTGACAGGTTTACCGCTCGGCCACCGCGATCCGCGTACACCAACCATCGTAACCGCACCTCGCTCGCGAACGCAGAGGACGTAACAACTGGTGACAGCGGCGGGACGTAACACTATCAACGGCGGGGGCAAGGGCCACGGACGGTATTCGATGGGTGGTAAGGGCCTATGTGAGGAAGCGACGACCCCGCTACTGGATGCCGGTGGAGTGACGGCGTCGTGTAGCTGGTCAGGGGTTGATGACTCCGATGTATGGGTTCCCGGTGGAGGGTAAGTGAAATACCCGACGGATGCTGGGCTCTGACTACCTGGTGGCGACGCACCGTCAGTTCGGACCGTCAGGTAGGAGCCGCCTTGGTATAGTGACCGGATGAGGCGCTTCAATTGGTGAGCACGCCCTGCTCGACGTGACCGACCCATGACGCAGCTAAGAAGGTAAGTGAAATCATAATCAACGCCATAATTGAATACGCGGAGAGGTATAGACTGGGGTTAGCAATAGTAACGCGAGTGATGAAAAGGGAAAAAGAAAAAGAAAAGTGAAGAAAAAAAAACATATGCGTTAAAGTAAATTGCTAAACGAGTTGACTTTACCTTATCTGACGGGTTGCGGGGACAGGGTGAGCCTTAATGAGTTTACTTTAATTTAATATTTATTCTATATTTTAGATCAAGAAGAGCGATCGGAGGAATTGTGAGAGACGCCCTGACAGAGGCGCGGTTCGTGGACTGAGAGGAGGCAGATCGCCCTGAGCGAGGCGCGCTGCACGCTAGGAGGCGGAATGCCCTGAGAGAGGCGCTCCTCGGAGGTTAGAGTCGTTCGCCCTGAGAGAGGCGTGCGATCTAGATAAAGGTAGTCCGGCTCTTGAAGGAGGCGCACTACGAAGGATGAAGGCAGAGCCGCCCTGGAAGAGGCGCACTGCTAGAAGGGACGTAGAATCGCTCTGAAAGAGGCACACTACGTAGGAAGGATGTAAGTCGCCCTGGGGGAGGCGCCCTACGGTGTAGGTAAGGATGGTTATCGCTCTCTGTCTAACGACACTCCCTATGAAGACGTCCGAATAAAATATTAATCTCTTCGATTATAAGTTACAGATATCTGAGGCTCTGGGTATGTCAAGGCGGACGTCGCGGACCTTGCCACTGGTGAACGGATAAGAGAGAAAAAAAAGGAAAAAAAATAAAGGAGGAAGCTATAAGGAATACAAGAACGCCCTGGAGGAGGCGCGCGTCGCCGCAGGATGAAAGAGAGAGAGCCCGACGTAGGCTCGAAGGAAGGATGACCTAGTCAGATAAGTAGCACTAATTTGCCCGATAATTTCAATATTAAAATTAGAATAGAAAGCTTGTCTTTATAATTACAGGTATGGACGCGAGAGGTTAACGGAGAGAAGAATTGACACCGAAAAGATGACCGACGCCCGGAAAGGACAGGGGCCGCGAACTGACACAAGTATGTATATTTCGAGTAATTACACGCAGACAATATGATTAATGATTACACGAATATATCTTAATAATTACGACTACGTACTCACTTCACTAAATTGTTATGTGTTACAGGAACCACTGGAGAACACACTGTCACGCGGGTATACACGAGAATGTGGATCTACAATATTAGTATTACAACATTAATAGAACTTTCCTTTGACTATAATTTCCGCGCGGACTGGTTTCGGACGCGTAAACGATATTATAGATAAGCGGCATTAACAATTGCCTGGAGAGGAAAAGATATAACACTTATATTGTTGATAGAAATAATTTACTGCGAATGAAAATTAAGATAAAATGTCTTTAAAAATGATAGATAGAATTCGATATGTATTGTGAAAGCCGTGGAAATCGAAAAAGAGAAAGGAAATATAATAGTGACGGTGGATACAAATAATCAAGAATAAATTTATACGACAATAAACGTAAGAACTGAAGGCTAATTAATAGTATTCGCGATATGCTAGTCTCGAAGTCTCTCTCAATTAATGATTTTGTGTGAATAATACCGTAATGAACTAGAAAACATTGATTAGAAGATATAATATTAATTACACTGCGCGAAAATTTGCGAGAGCGTATGTATGATTGAATGTTATAAGGATAACCGATTATTAAATCATATAAATGACTGTCTGTACGTACAATGAATTTACTGAGTACTGTATGAATCGAGTATTGACTGCTGATCGAATACTGATTATGCGAAAACTGAATGGTCGGAACGAACCGTACAACAGATTTTACTGTCGGGCGAAAGCCGAATACTAAATATGATCTGAACTGTCTAATGATCTGAACTGTCTGGGCGAGAACTGAATATTCTGATTGTCTGAACTGTCTAGGCGAGAACTGAATACTCTGATGATGAGCACACGGTGCTCCCGTTTATATACCCGTGGTCGCTGAGGGCTCCCACCTTCTGAATTATAGCGCGCGCAACGTGGTCCGATCCTGGTCATGCTTGTTTGTCACGGGTATCACGCGCCGGGCAATAGTAAGCGGTCACGGTGTTTGTCTGAAATTTTCACGTGATCCGGCGGTTCCTGAATGTTCTAGAAGCTTCGGGACTAGCATTATAATATAATATCTATATCGTTATTTCTAGATATATCGCAATTATTACTAGCGTTACGATAACTTATCTGATTAATTACTTATCGCCGCATTGTATTATAGCGTTGTACTTAAATAATCGAAGAGATACGAGAGCATTCCGCTAATTAACTTATTAATTAACAATTATCTATGATGTCGCATAATGTTATTCGTGGATTACAAGGTCTAAATTAGTCTACAGACGTTAAACTCGCTATTATATAACTATATGTATGTATGTATATCATTATAACTAGTAGTAAAGGTTTATATATTTATATATATGTAATAATGGTATAAATGCACATGTAATATGCCGTATATTTACAATGGATGGATGAGGAGTGTGTAAGTGTGTATAAATGCATAAATTTAAGACAAGTTTATATTGTGAGAGGTTAAGGGTGTAATTTAAATGATACGCTTGGAATATGTATGAATTAGTTATAAGATCCGAAACTATTGCGTTACCATGTATATGATACATTGATTATGTGTATGTTAATATATGAATATGCCTGTAATAAGTTTATAATAGGTTTATTGAGAGTGCTTTATTTGTGCGTAATAATGCGTCACTATGTATATAAATTATTTATAGAGTGTGTGTATTTGCGTGTTACTGGGTGGATAATATGTCTATAATAGTCAGATACTGATTAAACATTGTGTAGATGATAAGTTTATAACGCGCGTATTTTTGTATCACCGGGTATATTAAGTGACTATTGTTATATAATTTTATGGTGTGTTTGTTAAGGAGCGTGTATCTATGTAATTATTTCTGGGTGTTCATTATGCGTTTATACTTGGTTTATGTAGTGTATGATGTGTGTATTATCGTACCACCGTATATATAGGTATGGTCATTTTGTTTATTATGCATATGTATATTGTAATTATCATTCATCCTCAATAAAATGATAACGAAGTTTTGAGAATATTATCACGTTCAAGTTATTTCAAACACCTTGTATAAGTAAGAGTTAATTAAGTAATTGTATATATTTAAGTGTGACTATTTAACTTTAGTTATCTTCCAGAGCTTTATTCGTTTTAAACTCTTTATGGGATATTTATATTGTTTTCACTATAATATGTATATACATATATTTATCTTGTGTAGTTCATTTTAATTATTATTGGTTTTACTTGATCACTCAAATATTGTCTGAGCCTCGAGGAGTTCTTGTCAGGTCATTATAATTTGCCTTTAAAACATCTGTGGATCATGATTTCTGCAGCGAGTCGCATATATATATATATATATATGTATATGTGTATGCACCAAGTTATCTCCATGGTTGATATATGAAATAATTATAAATGATAGCTGACCGGATTTTTATTGGCAAACCAAATTGGATTCATGGTAAGGAATTATTATGCAGATGATGGGTTTGATCGAATCTTTTATTATTGTTAAAATTTGAATTTACTGAAATCACTGCGCTACGGTGGAATTTGAGTAAAATTGACAAGTTATTATATTTGGGTGACAGAATCGTTAGACATGTACGTTATTGTGGTATTAATTCGGCTTTGGGATATAAAACTGCATTTAATAGTGAAGGCATAATTATATATTGGAGGTGCGGATTAAAATAAATAAATTATTAAAGTTGAAAATATGAGGTGTTCCTGAAGTAAAATGGGTCTATAACAATGTGCGCTTAACTTTTTATGGCGGGGCTGTAGCCCTATAAGTTGCTACCTTTTTTGGTTCCTTATGAGCCAAGGCGCCAGGAAATATTTAATTAAGGTCACTGGGCGGTTTTTTTATGTGATGTTTAAACCGTTAAAAATTGGGTGCTTTTCGATGTTGCGACAACTTTTGATATATTGAGAAAAGTGATTTAGACTGTGCATAGGAAGTTGCAATTGCACATACGAGTTACTTGGCTTGCTCAGTTTTAATAATTAATGAAAGTTCATATACAGGGTGTCCCGAAAGTACCGATCGGAGTTTATTATATGAAGCTTATGGAATTTAACCAAATAAATCGGTCGGTTGTTAAACACTATTTTATACTGATGTTTGGATAATATGACAATATTAGTTTATATACCGGGTGTCAATTTATTAAGGTGAACATGTATCGGGAGTTGTATTTCCGCTTATTCGCGGTTACGATCTCTTTCCTTGCGTGATTTTTACTTGTTATATAGATTTACTTTATATTTTTGTTATACCGGGTGGTGGTTAATTCTCGATGCGTGTGTCTATGGTGATGTGTACGTGTATGTTTGTGTTTAGTAAGAGTGATGACGACGAGGTGGAGTGAACATTGGTTTATATTATCGCTATTACTTAATTTACGTTATTCTATCGACGCGTACTTAATATTATGTTTCCTTTTTATTTTTCAGGTACTGCGACTAGAGTGACAGAATTAAATGGGTAATTATAATAAAATTAAGATGTTCGACCGACTTGGTCGTTTCTCTTCCCTTTTTCAGGTGTTGAGGAGGCGGACCAGAAGGTGATATACCGGGTGGCCGGTAAATAGGTAAGAATTTTCATTGGACAACTAATTAATTATTTTCCTTCATTTTTAGGTAGGTGATAGGGGAGAACCAGTGATGGGGATAAAACAAGAAAAGAGAAGAAAAAGAAGAGAAAGAGAGAAAAAAGAAGGATGTTCTAGCCGGAAACATAATAAAAGGTATTTATCGGCCTTAATCTATTTTTGATAACAACTATATATATAAAAAGAAAAAGAAAATAAAAGAATTTTATAGGTGCTTAACGCTTACTATGTCTACTTAACAGGTGACGTATGGAGTCAACGGACGGCGACTGGTGTCAAGCGGAGGCGCTGGACGTGACACTTTTATAGTGAAGTAAACATGAATTTTATAAAGATTTCTGTTAGTTCCTAAAGGATTAGAAGATCCTGTGTTATGTAAGAAAAATAAATGTAAAATAACTATTAATATAATTAGGAAAGGAAGAATAAAATGAAGGGAGTAAAATCGATTTAAGATTGCGTTATTAATAGAGAATCCTCCCCAAATTCATTGGACGATTATATTTCCTATGTAGGGAATTGTAGAAATTAAATTAGTAATGACTGTTGCCCCTCAGAATGATATTTGGCTTCATGGTAAAACGTACCCTAAAAAAGCTGTTGCTATGGAGATTAGGAAGATTCTTACTCCAATTATTCAGGTATTAAAGAGTTTATAAGAATTATAGTATAATCCTCGTCTTACATGGATATATAGACAGATAAAAAATATTGAAGCCCCATTTATATGAATATTATGTAGTAATCATCCTAATTTTACATTTTGAATGATGTGAATAATTCTATTAAAAGCATAGTTTATATTAGGGCAATAATGTATGGATAATAAAAAGCCCCTTAAAATTTGAATAAATAAAAATATTCCTAATAATGATCCAAAATTTCATCAATAAAAAATATTAATTGGTGTTGGAAGTTTAAGTAAGGAGTTATTAATTAATATTATTAAGTTTTTATTCATAAATAAATTTTTAATTGATTTTACGTATGGTGAATAATTTAATAGAACAAATCTTGATAATAGTAAATAATGAAATTAGTAGATAAAATATTGAGCTAATAGTTATATTATTATATGGGTATTCATAAAGATTAATAATATTTTGAAAATTTATTTCATTAAATTTTAAGATTACTATTGAATCATTATAATTAAATTTATTTTTAAATAAGTTAGATCAAGGAAAATTGAAATATATATATCTAATTAATAATAATCAATTTAAAATGAATAATATAAGCAAATAGGGATTATAATTATTAAGTTTATTTTGATCATTTGAGATTAATCTTGTAAAATAAAGAAAAATAATTAATAAGCCTCTAATTATAATTAAGAATAATATAATAGAATAAATATAATTAGATTGTCAAATTGAAAGATTTATGCAAATAAGTATTCTAAAAATTAAAATAGAAATAATTATTCAGATAGGATGAATAGAGTTATTATTAGCAGCTAGGAAAAATAAAATAATAAAAAATATTAAAAAAATTAAAATAGTAAAAGTAAGTAATTCTTTGTTCATAAATAAGAGGAATTGAAAAAAATTAGTTTAATTAAATTAAATAAATTGAATATATTGATAAAAATTAATGAAAATCTAATTAATTTCAAAAAATAGTTTAGAAAAAGAATATTAATTTTGGAGATTAATGGCATAAATAGATTTATTTTTTTGAATTATATAATAAAATAATTATATAATTATTTATATTGATTTATTAATTTATATGTATATATATATATATATAATTATTTTATTATTATTAAATTTAATAAGAGATTTTTATAATTTATTATTTAGTTTTTAGGGTGTGTGAAGGAGTTTTGGGGTTAACCTTATTAGTAATTATTGTTCGTTTTCATGGGAATGAGTTATATTATCTATTTAATATTAATAAGTTTTAATTAAAAAAATTAAAAATTTATTTAATATTTATTTTATATTAAAATATTTAATAATTTATACGAATTTATTATAATAAATATCTTTAATTTACAAAATTAATGTTTTAGTATAAACTATAGTGTAATAAAATTTCTGTTATTTATTTTTTGAATTAATATGATAAAATTTTTATTTTTTTTTATATTTATAATTTTATTAATAAAAAATAAAAAAATTATATTTTTTTATAATTCATGTTTTATTTTTAGATTTTTATTTTTATTTAAATTTATATTTAAGGATGATATTTGAATTAGGGCTGGGGTATTTATAGGATTTAATTTTTATTTATTTTTTTTTTATTAGTTTTAAGATTTTGAATTTTAGCTTTAATAAGAATAGTTATTCAATTGGAGGAGGGGTGTGACAGGTTAATTAAAAAAAATTATGAGAAAAAGATGTTAATATTTGAAATTATATTATTAATTTTAATTATTTATTTTTCTTCTATAAATTTGATATTATTTTATTTAATGTTTGAATTAAGATTAATTTCTATATTTATTGTCATTATTTATTGAGGGTTAAATTTTGAACGAACTTCAGCATCTTATTATCTTTTAATATACACAATATTTATTTCTTTACCTTTATTAATTTATTTATTTGAAATTTATAAGCATAATATAACATTTGATTTTAATTTATTGATAAAAAATATAATAATTAATATGGGGTTTTGAAATTATTTAGTTTATTTTATAGCATTTTTTATTAAACTACCAATTTTTATTTTTCATGTTTGGTTGCCCAAGGCTCATGTTGAAGCACCTGTTTATGGGTCAATAATTTTAGCTGCTGTTTTATTAAAGTTAGGGGGGTATGGTTTATTACGTTTTATTATAATATTTATTTTTCAAAGGAATAAGTATAGATATGTAATTTTTAGGGTTGGAATTGTAGAAAGATTGTTTATTGGTATTTTATGTTTAGTTGAGATTGATATAAAAAGTTTGGTGGCTTATTCATCTGTTGTGCATATAAATGTGATAATATGTTCAATATTAACAATAATAAAATTAGGATTTATTAGTGCCTATATTTTAATAATTTCTCATGGCCTATGTTCATCGGGTTTATTTTTTATGGTGAATTTATATTATGAGCGGTCAGGGAGTCGATTGATTTTTTTTAATAAAGGAATATTAAATATTTTCCCATCTTTAAGAATTTGATGATTTTTATTATGTGCTGCTAATTTTTCTTTCCCCTTTTCTTTAAATTTTTTTAGGGAGATTTTTATAATTAGAGTTTTAATTAGATGGGAGATATCTGTTATTATTTATATAATAATGATTTGTTTTTTTAGGAGTGCTTATTCATTATATTTATATTCATATATTCAGCATGGGTTTAACTATTTTGAGGAAAAATTTTCAATAATTTATTTAAAAGATTATATGATTATTTTGATTCATTTAATTCCTTTAATTTTAATAATTTTAAACTTAAGTTTAATACATTAATTTTTTTAAATAGAATTTAATTTTATTATATTAGTTAATATAAATAATATTAATTAATAAATAAGTAAATGTTTATTATTTACTTTATTTTATTATAATGTTATTTATTTAAGTAGTTTAAAATAAAATATTAATTTGTGAAATTAATGATATAAAAAAAATTTATCTTAGATTATTATAAATTTATTTATTTATTCATTTTTTATAATAATTATTTTTATATTATTTTTTTTATAAGATTATATTTAAATCTAATGAACTTAAGATATATGATGGAATGATGATTTTTTTTAATTTTAATTCAATTAATGTAGAATTTTATATTTTATTTGATTGAGTTTCATCATTATTTATTGGGGTAGTTATATTAATTTCTTCAATAATTATATTATATAGAATAATTTATATAGGCGATGATATATTTATTGATCGGTTTATTAAGTTAGTAATTATATTTGTTTTATCAATAATTTTAATAATTATCAGCCCTAATTTAATTAGAATTTTATTTGGGTGAGATGGGCTAGGATTAACTTCTTATTGTTTAGTGATTTATTATCAGAATTATTTATCATATAATTCTGGGATAGTGACAGTTTTATGCAATCGAATTGGGGATATTGGATTATTAATAAGAATTGGGTTAATATTTACATTTGGGAGTTGAGGTTTAAGTTTTATGGGAAATTATAAGTTAATTTTAGGAATAATTGTTTTAGCAGCAGTTACAAAAAGTGCTCAGATTCCTTTTTCTGTTTGATTACCAATAGCTATAGCCGCCCCAACCCCAGTGTCAGCTTTGATTCATTCATCAACTTTGGTTACTGCGGGGGTTTATTTAATAATCCGTTTTAATAAATATTTAATGAATAGGGGTATTGAGAAAATTTTATTATATATTTCAATTTTTACTATATTTATATCTGGGTTAATGGCAAATTTTGAGAATGATTTAAAAAAAATTATTGCTTTGTCTACTTTAAGTCAGCTGGGATTAATAATAATAATTTTAAGTTTAAGGTTTAATTTTTTAGCCTTTTTTCATCTTTTGACTCATGCAATCTTTAAGTCATTATTATTTATGTGTGCGGGGGTTATAATTCATCTAATGAATAATAATTAGGATATTCGATTATGTGGTAATTTAAATGAGTTTATTCCATTTACTATAATAAGATTTTATATTTCTAGATTGGCATTAATGGGAGTTCCTTTTTTAGCCGGATTTTATTCTAAAGATTTAATTATAGAAATTATTTATTTAAATAATATTAATATTTTTTTATTAATAATAATTACTTTGTCAATTTCTCTTACTGTATCATATTCTTTACGATTGATATATTATATTTATTTTGGTTCATTTAAAAATTCAAGATTTTATTACTATAAAGAAGATAAATTAATGAATTTATCAATGTTTGTTTTATTAATTTTAAGATTAATTAGAGGATCTATATTAATGTGAATATTTTTTTTTTGATAATTATTTTTTATATATGAGTGTAAATGTAAAAATAACTACAATGTTATTATTATTTGTGGGAATATTATTAAGGTTGATTGTATCTATTAAAAATTTAATTAATATATTAATATTTAGTTATTTTTTTAGATCTATATGATTTATAAATTATATATATATATATATATGAATTTATAGTCTTATTATAGTTTGTAGATTAAACATTTATGAGATAGATAAAATATGGGTTGAATTTATAGGAAAGAAAATTATTTATAGAATAATAAATAGGTTAGTAATTAAAATAAAATTATTTAAAATTTATATATTTATTTTTATTTCAGTGTTAATTTTATTGATTATTTTTTTTATTAATTAATTTTTAAAGTAATTTATATTTAAATAGCTTAAATTTTTGTAAAGCATAATATTGAAGATATTAAGATAATAAGATTTTATTTTTAAATAATTTATTTATAAATACAAAATTTATTATTTTTATAATGAAAATATAAGGTTTTTATTAATTAAACTATATAAATAAATAATAAAGAAAAATGAACTAGAATTTTTATAAATTCAATATAATTATTAACAATAATTTACCTCTTTTTTGGTTTTAGCTAATAGTTTTAATTAAATATTTACTAAATTTACGAAATAAAATGAAATCTTTCATTAAATATTGAGTTAGAAGCTCAAAAAAATATTATTTCAAAAAAATAAATTTTATTTGGGGAGATTCTTTTAGATTAATAGAAATTAATCAAATTTTTTCTCTCGAAATTATTATTATACAAAGAGCCTTTCATTCGCATGATGACGCAATAGGCGACGGCGAGAAAGACTTAGTGTAATCGAATATTATTCTTATCTCTTGACGCAAAGACCCGATGAAACCGAATATTATTCTTATCTATTGACGCAGAGACTCAGCGAGACTAAATATTATGTCAGCGCAGAGACCAGTGAAATCGAATATTATGCCTATCTCTCGACGCAGCGACTCGACGAAACTAAATATTATAACAACGAGCCTTTTGATATTCGCCGCTGAATATCAACTTAAGATTAAGAAGAGCTCACCGCTTCTGACGTCTTCGAAGGCGGAGAGTTCCTTCACCAAGAGCAAGAATCCATCTCCACCGGACGATTAAGCCAACCCGGGAAGTCTTGGATCCACCGGACGCCTAGAGAGAGGTGACCCGAAAGTGGGGACGGAGCGCAGAACGTCAATCGAGCTTGCGGACCGAGTCAGTCGCTCCCCATCATTCAAACTAAAAAGTCGCTCGCCATCATTCAAACTAAAAAATCGCTCCCCATCATTCAAACTAAAAAGTCGTTCACCACCAGTCATCTAAAACAGTCGCCAACAACCCATCAACCTTGAAAGTCGCTTTCCAAACTTCATCTTAATAAGTCACTTCAACATCTCTCCGAAACGTTAGTCCGAAGTCGTGAAAAGTCGTCTCTGTATCTTTATACATTCACTGCGTCCTAAAATAAATTTTAACTTAATTTTCGTCAGCTACTTTGTGTCGTCAAGGTAAATCTTTAATAATACTTTACTTTCTCGTCTTCGCGACTTGTCTTATATTATAATTTAGAGCTTTGACTCACTCTACATTATAATTTAGAATTACTACTTTATTGTTAATTAATCTCCAATTTCTGGTACAGTGCGGTTGTTCCTTTTACATTCGAATTGTGACCAACATTTATAATCATAATTTGCAATCTCTGTAAAATCTTCAAGCTTTTAAAATACATAGTCGCTTATTTCAGAATATTCACAAGTTAATTATTTTAATACAGTGTTCCTTCACCTCCAACCAGTATTTACTATAATTAATTTAATATCGATTAAATCTTTAACGTACGTCTGGATCTTGAGCGTTAGCGAGACCCGTGCCTGGGATAGAGCAGAGTGACGTGCCCCTCGTGTTAGTTCGAGCAGAGCTGAGACTTAGTCGATAAGCTGCTTGAATGTCGCTTGATCCAGATTGTCAAACTGAAAAGAATAACTTTTTAAATTAGAATAAAATTTTGGTTATAATTTATAGTAAATGCCTGGTTCTCGTCGCGCCGGTAAACGACATAGACAATTACGTGCCGCTTTACGCCGACAGAGACAAATTTCGAACAGTGATAACGGTCTCAGCCAAGTAGGAAAAGACAATCCAATTAATGTACCGGACAATCAAAGAATTGTCGTAGAACTTTTCGATCAGCTTCCTGCATCTGACTCAGTTGAAGCTCCCATCTCGCGAAGAACCTTCGAATTTATTGGCTGGCCCGGACCTTTGGTTGAAATCAAGCTGCATCCTGCCTCAACCTCTACCACCGACATCCCTGAGGGAGATCCACGACGTCCAGAGTACGAGGAAAAGGCCCAGGAAAATCAGCAAAACTAGAGACATTAATAAAAGTAAATCACAATTTTGAATACATACGCATATGATCAATCAAGAAGAATATTACTATTTTAATAAAAAGAAAACGCACTCATATTCCAACAAAATATAATAAAAAAAGAAAAGAATTCCGAATTGAACTACTATTTATAACACATCGTGTTTGACATTTATATGACATCATATTACTCTAACAATTTCAATTTTGCAAAACAATTATAATTACAATCCAGACGTATGCTTTTACGACTAATGCAATAAACTGTTCCACCTTCAAGCTTCGAAATAAAAATCTTTTATACAGTTAACTAGACATACATACTAGATATATATATATATATCTCACTCTTTTGAATAACTTACAGATCAGGCTATTGACTCATAAAATTACAAATTGACTCACATTCTGATACTACTCTCAAGAATTATAAAGTTAAAATACTATATCAATAAATTTGCAAATAATTGATCTATCAATGTAAGTGAATTAACTACTCGTTACACTTAATTTAATAATAAAAATAACGGAGCATCCCTTGTTTAATCTCTTCTTCCTATCTTCCATCGAAAACAGTGATTTTGACAACAATAAATTATATCACTGGCCTCCACCACACCATATTCCAGTTGTACATTTCTTTATATGACACCTCACCACACAGTGCTGAACCTGCAAAGAACCATACTTTTATTAACATATATAAATATCTACATAAGAGCAATAAAAATTTTAATGATCTTTTCTTATTACGTGAATAGATGCATCAACGATATTTATGAAAAATAAAATCATAGTGCAACAGTTGACTTTCTCTTAAAGAAAGAGATATCTACATTCAATATAAATCCAAATCATTTAAATTTCTCAATTTAACCTTGTTCTTCATATTAAAGCAGTCATTAATTACTGGGAAATTTGCACTTACATTATACAAGTCGTAAATTAAAACTTTCAAAATCAGTATATATTTGGAATTGCTCCGACGGTGAATTCTACTATACAACAACAGTAAGTACTTAATCCCCCACCATTACTATCACAAACTACCTTAATCCCTATCTCAATTTTAATATAATTGAAAATTTGTCAAATTAATCACAATCTATTTATAATTCCAAAATTGAAATTTTCCAATCATTCCAACTTTAAATTGAATAAATTTAAAACTATTGCAGATATAATTTTAGAATTTTATTTTCTCTTTAATTAATTTAAGTGTCATTGTGCATCACGTTCATTGCATACGCGATAATGGTCATGGTGTCATGGAGTTCCTAGAACTTCCTCAGCCTCTCGTTAGTGCCGAGTGAATTGTATTCTGACCACCTGACTATATCAAATATACAATAACGAGATTCAACGCGTTTGCTTAACATTCTTAATCATTTTCAAATACATATGTCATAAATTTAACCTTTTTATTTTCAACTTTCTTAATTTTTTTTTCTTCTTATCAAATAAAATAAAATAAATGAGGCCTCAGACAACTGATTCTGAATTTCAACAAAATCCTTTCGTTGACCCTGAAGTCATATTAGAAACTTTAATCCAATTTATAGAAGAAAATAAAGAAAATATTATTCACAATTTAGACAATATCATAAAAGAGTTTTTAAATCAAGCCTCTATTATCATCATTCCAGATCAGTAAAAAAATCCCCTGATTTATTAGTTCCTAGTACACATTGATCCTGCTCTCGGCGAAGCCCTGGGTATAGCCGACTTAGACAAATTACCCAAGAACTTAAATAGAGAGCAACCCTGTTATTGACACCTAGGTAGACGATAACAGTGAGTCACAGCACGTGACAAGGGCAGGACTTGGACAGTTGGGTTTCTTGACAATGCATTATTATTTAACGTTTCCTTTTTGTATCGTATATCGTAATCATATTCGGATAATTTGATTCGCCATTTTAAAAGTCTTGAAGTTGGATCTTTGATAGAATGTAACCATACTAGAGGTTTATGATCTGTTACGATGGTGAATATAGTGCTATATAAATAGGGTCTAAAATGATTCGTACAATATACCATAACTAAACATTTTTTCTCAATGGTCGAATAATTTTGTTCTGCTTTATTAAGTACTCTAGATGTATAGGCGATTGGAAGATCTTTTACGATTGGTCCTTGACTTAGTACTCCGCCGATTGCATATCCGGATGCATCAGTAGTTAAATTAAAGGGTTTGTTAAAATCGGGATATTGTAATATCGGTTTGTTGCATAGTTGGTCTTTGAAATTATTAAAAGCATATTCTTGATCTTTTTGCCATTTGAAACAATTATTTTTCCATTGGTATTTGGTGAAATCCTGAAGCGAGGTCAAGAACTGAGAAATATTTAGCGCTTCCTAGTTGATCAAGTATATCAGTTATGTTGGGAAGGGGATAAGCGTCTCCAATTGTTTTTTCATTAAGAGCGCGATAATCGATGACCATTCGCCATTTTTTATTTCCAGAAGAATCGGGTTTCTTAGGGACGATCCATAATGATGAATTATAAGGTGAGAGAGAATATTCTATCATATCGTCTCGTAGTAATTTAGTTATTTGTTTGTCAATTTCTTTTTTATGCATAGGAGGAAAGCGATATTGCTTGGTGTGTATCGGAGAGTCATCCGTGGTATAAATAGAATTATGGGTTACATGTATGGTTCCCAATTTATTATTAGGCAAATGGAATCTATCTAGATTATTATAAACCAGTGTTTGAAGATTATTCCTTTCTTCCTTATTTAAATGTTCCAACCTTAGGAGGTTTAAAATAAGTTCCGCGCTTTCTGGCGGTGTTTCAAAAAGGATCTCGTCTAACTGAGACGGATTATGAGTTGAAGAATGGCTCGTGCTCATCCGATGCTTTCGGAAATCAACGACATTGCAGAAGCCTTTATGAGACGTAGAAAAATCATCTTCGTCTTCTTCGGAAGAAGAAGAGAATTGGTAAGAAGAATCATAATCAGAGACACAACGAACTGTAGCCTTGGATAACCCTCGGGTTCCGTCGGCACCACAAGAAGAATATAGATTCTCTTGGGTATCAATGGTGTCAAATTCCTGCAGAGTGAATGAAGGTATTTCTATGTTATACTCTTCATCATTAGTATTAAAAAGAGGCAAGTAAGCTTTGCCATGAATATTAGTGTTACGTGCTCGCACGTCTCGCGATCCACTGTTATCGTCCTCCTCAGTGTCAATACCAGGGTTGCTCTCTAGTTTTTTAGGGCAACCTGTTTAAACTGGCTATACCCAGGGAGCCGCCGAGAGCTAAGTCTTGACTCTTTTGATAATCAGGGGATTTTTTTACTGATCGGGAACCACTACAATTGAAGCTTGGTTCATAAGCTCAATAATAATATCGTCTAAATTATAAATAATGTTTTCTTTATTTTCTTCCAAGAATTGTATTAATATTTCTAGTATAGTGTCAGGTTCTTGGGAAGAATTTTGTTGTATTTCAGCGTCGGTTACTCTTGGTTTCATTGATTATCAATTTATTTGAGGCTAATATAGAGAGATAGAGATAAAAATTTTATGTTCGTTGTGAGTACGTATTGAGTGTATTGTAGATATTGAAAATTTAAATTTCTATGATCAATGATTCTTTGACACCCGGTATATGAGATATGTATATAGGGTGGCTCTAAAGTAGGATTTTGTCTTTATTATTTAGTAATGACTGTTAAGAATTATCCTAACTTATTATTTAAGAAATTCTATAACACTTATAATTAATTCATTTAATTAATTATTATAGACTGATTTGGAGAGGCGAGATTAAGGACAGATTATCGTCATTTCAAGTCCTTTATAATGGAATTGGTCCGATCTTCCCAGGATGAACCAGTAAGAACAAGATGGCTGACGTTTTATAAACAAATGGAAATATTTTGTAACCAATTAAGGGTGAGTTTACGAAATTTTGATTATAAGATATTCAGGGAATACTGCATAAAATAAACCAGTTAAAGTAGTACCTTTACAGGTGCAAAATTGTGATTTATTGAATAGCAAAATTCTAAAGTCGTCTTAATTTAGTTCAAGTTTTGCATAAATCTTAGTTTGGTGGTAATAAGAAGTTTTAAAGGTATTTGGGATCATTAGGTCCGGAAATAAAAAATGTCAAAATGTGTAAAATTGGCTAAAAAGTGTATTCTCAAAGTTTCAAGCAAATTGGAAATTTCGTTAATTATTTATTTATTTTGTAATAAAATTTTATGGTTTTTATTGTTATTACAAAACGTTATTGTTAATTAATCATGAGGAGGAAAATTTGTTAGAAATTATTAATTTACAAGTAGGATAGGATAACTGAGACAATTTCTAACTTTGTATCTCCGATAGATTCGTTGTTATTTGATTTTACAAGTAATTTATAAATTAAATTATGTAAGAAAAATAATTTTTTGTAATTACAAAGGAGTCTAATTATAATAATTTGACTAAAATTTTGATGAAAAAAATATGATATCGTTTATAAATTATTGTTAGTTAACAAATGGATTGTTTATAAGTATATGTGTATGGAGGGTTTTAACAATTACCCTAATGTGCAAATGTATGTTAAAATTATTATCTTAACATGTCACTTGATTGTTTATTTATAAACAAATTGACTCGGTTTTATTATAGATTGAGAAGAAGGGGTTAAAAACTTTCTCAATATGATTTGTTAATTGCTTGATATGAATTAATATATAATTTTGAACAAGTTATACTCATATAGTAATGAATATGAGAAAGAATTGATTATTTTTAATTATGTAGGGGATTTTGTGACTCATGAATACTTTGAATGGATTTTCTTATTTATAATAAAATGATAATAATATGCTAAATAATAATAATGTGTTGAATAAGGTATGTTTTAATTTTTGTGTTTTTTTTTTTTCAAGGGAAGATGGTGTACAAATAAATGAATTTACACTGGAATATGGTTAATTAGAGGCCGGTGCTATTATTTATTTAAAAAGTCACCGTCTCTGATGGAGAAGGAAAGTGGTTATAAGAAGGATGCTCCTTATGACATTATTTATTAAGATAAGTATCGCGGATCTTTCTTTTATATATATATGTTTCTATTTATTTATTTGTTCCCTTGTCATAATTAGAAAAATTAATAATTAGTAATTTAATGTTAATCTATAAATAAGGTTAAAATTCATTGTTTTCATAAATACTTATACATGATTGGAAAGATTCTTATTAATACTTTATTTGTCTAAAAGCTTATTATGAAGATTTATTGTTATAGTTAATTTAGTGAAGTATAGACATATATATATATATATATATGTATACGTTGCTATTTTATACGTGAGTTATATCTAGGAGCTAAGGGAGGAACAGTTTATTGTATGAACAGTAATATATATATATGTGTACTTACAGTTGTATTAACTATTACTATGTTTTATATATTATATTATATATATATATATATATATATATATATATATATATATATATATATATGTGTGTATAATGAAATTTTTACGTATTTTATATTTGAAATAATATTATTAAATGATAGAGAAAATGCTTTAATATAGTGAAAGCAATTGCAAATAAAATTTTCTAAAAATTTTATTATAATTTTAATGATTATAAGATAAAGTAGTAATATGGTTACTAATGTGTAATTAAAATAATGTTGAATTAAAATAATATTAAGAGATAAAAGAAAAGAAAAAATATGTGTATATATATATATATTTATATGTGTGTGTGTGACTTACTTTAAAGTATTTTATTTTTGTGAGTTTTCCTGTGTCTTCTCACGTGCTGTTCTTCGTGGATCAGATTCGAGGATGTCTGCGACAGAGATCTCAGGAGGAAATAGTTCAATCTGCGCCAGTGGTCCGGGCCATCCAATGAACTCGAAGGTTCTTCGGTTGCTGGGGATGTCAACTGGCTCTAAGCGGCCACTCGAAGAGTTCAACAACGATCCTTTGATTATTTGGTATGTCTATAATAAGTTCTTCACTATTTCCAGTTGTTTGATTAAAAGCATTAATTTGGTTTTGAAGTTGCCGTTGTTGGCGTAAAGCGGCGCGTAACTGTTTGTACCTTTTACCGGCGCGGCGAGTACCAGGCATCTACTATAAATTATCGTAAATTATTTTTTATTTTTCTAAATTAACTTTTGTTAACAATCTGGATTAAACGACGCCCAGACAGCTCATCGACTAAGTCTCAGCTCTGCCTGAACTGTAACGAGGGGCACGTCACTTTGCTCTTTTCCAGGCTCGGGACTCGCTATCGCTTTATCCAGATAGAGTAAATAATAAAATTCTAATGACTTTAATATTTAGTTAATATTGTAGTAATAAATTTGTATAATATTTAATTGTTTATAGTAAATGTTGGCTCTGGAATGTAGGAACACTGGATCTAACAATTCACTTGAAGTAATGCAAGAATAAGCTAGTATATTTCAAATGTCAAAATAATTTTACAAAGCTGCAAGTATATAAGTTGCTATGATAATGTTATTAATTAAAACGAGAGGTACATCCGCACTGTACCGAGATTAAAGATATCAATGGTAATATAGTATTAAATCTAAGTTAATTTAAAACGAGTCGCGGAGTAGATGAATCTTAAAATATTAAAAGACTCTACCTTGACGACACAAAGTAGTAGTCAGAAAAACTAAGTTGAATTATATTTTAGGACGCAGCGAACAAAGACTCAGAGATTCTATCACTTAGGATGACTTCTTCACGTCTACTGTTTAACTTATGATGAACGACTTATTAAAATGATAAGTGGTTAGCGACTTTTAGGTTGAAGGTAGGAAGACGACTGTTTTAGATGACCGGTGGTGAACGACTGCCTCTGTCCGCAAGCTCGACTGACGTTCTGCGCTCCGTCCCCACTTTCGGGTCTCTCCCTCTAGGCGTCCGGTGGATCCAAGACTTCCCGGGTTAGCTATGTCATCCGGTGGAGATGGATTCTTGATCTTGGTGAGGGAACTCTCCGTCTTCGAAGACGTCAGAAGTGGTGAGCTCTTCTTAATCTCAGTTTGATATTCAACGTGAATATCAAGAGGCACGTTGTTATAATATTTAGTTTCGTCGAGTCTCTGCGTCGAGAGATATGAATAATATTCGGTTTCATTAGCCTCTTTGTCAATAGATAGGAGTAATATTCGATTTCACTAATCTCTGCGTTGATAGATAGTATTTAGTCTCGCTGAGTCTCTGTGTCAATAGATAAGAATAATATTAGGTTTCATCGGGTCTCTGCGTCAAGAGATAAGAATAATATTCGATTTCACTAAGTCCTTCTCGCCGTCGCCTATTGCGTCATCATGTGAATGAAAGGCTCTTTGTATTATAATAATTTCGCACTCTTATATTATAATTCTTTTTACAGCAAGAGAGACTTATTAATTTAACTATAGCAAGAGTTATTATTCGTTCTTAAAGTTATTATGTCTCATCATTAATATTTCTTTTCTTTTCACTTATTAATTTATGCTATTATATTTAAATTTCCTTTAATTTTCTCTCTTGTTGTATCACATATTTTATATTGACATATCTGCTTTTATATATAGTATCCATATGAAAGATTTAATTAATGCAATTTTAATACTGTTATTTTTAATTTATAATTCCTTTCTATCGTGATTCCTTATGGTTTCACTTTAGCATAGGAGACTAGCTCTCCTTTAAATATATATATATATATAGATATATATGTATAATACTTGTCGTGCGTTATCTTTTTAGAATATTAGAATTTTTCATCAATTACACTAAGAGAAAGTCTTCCATGTAGATTTACATGTTGATATATAAAATCAGCTTATTAATATCATTAAATATATTAACTTATATGTATTTCTCAATGTTAGTGTGCGTATACCTTTCGAAATGTGCTTCACTGAATAATATTTTCCTTTTTCTTTTATTATTTTTTTTTTGTTATAGTTATGAAAATGTAAAATTTATAAAGCGATTGTTAGTATGATTTAACTCTAATATAATTAGTTTGCAAGTGTTTCTGTTACAAAGATAATTTTAGCTTTTATTTGGAAAACTAATATATAGTAGTCTAATGATTACAATTTTTTTTATTTCTTTACTGATAAGGTCAGTATTATTTTGTTAATACTCTATGCAAGCAACGTCCAATTTAATAGCTATATAATACTATGCTTGATTAAATATTTTATTAAGTTCAAGTTGAGATATGTATATCTCATACTTTGTGTTCATATTTCTAGCGGTACGTTTATATTTTGAAAAATTTAATTTGAAATTTTTTGGTGGGACGTCACACCCCCTCCTCTTATTTAAGAACAAATTCCCGATGTTATCGAAGGGATTTGTTCGATATCATTCAATCGTTCTCGAAGGTCAGTGTAAACAATGGGAATAGGGGTGGTTGTATTTACCGTTGTTGCATTCACGATAGTTGACTCATTTTTGGGTGCTGTCGGTGTTATTGGGATAGGACTCATTGGCTTCCGAGAAGATGGATCTTCTTCTGGTTCCATTCCTCGTTGATTCACGGGTCCTCGTGCTAGGTGAAGTAAGAGATGTGTGAGCGAACTCCATACGGCGCCTATTAGTAGGTCCGTAGGTACCGCCCGAGAACGGCTGCGTCGGGACACGGTCGCTCGACGTGAAGACCCGCGCGTCGTCCGTAGGTACCGCCCGTGATCCCGTCCGTAGGTACCGCCCGAGAACGGCGGCGTCGGGACACAGTCGCTCGGCGTGAAGACCCGCGCGTCGTCCGTAGGTACCGCCCGTGATCCTCTCACGTTCAAGTTGAGCATCCTACCTCCTCGTGGTACTTCTGGTAACACTACGGCTTAATTGCGTAGCGGCTAAATGGTGTCTCAGCGTTAGTGCGCCCTAAAGGGTCTTGTGCCCATGTGCCGAATCCTATGGTGAGTTGTGGGGCCAAGAAAGGTGAGGCTTTTCGGGGACTCTCGGTTGATATACCGTTTGCTCCCCACCACGCAGTAAATATGATGAGTACAAATGAAAGAGAATCTCACCGCCCGGGTTCTCGGATGGCCCGGGCACTGCGTGCTAGAGGCGGTGTGGCGGGTGGTGTAGCGACCCCCGTTGGAGGCGACGGTTCTCCCGCGATTAATAGCGATAATGCCAACATGCAGGTGTCTCAGATGAACCCAGTTCACTGTAGGCACTGCGGAAGGGAGTTCCGGAACACGCGTGGCCTGGGGTTACACGTTGTACGTGCCCACCCCGAGGAAGCCAACAGCGCTATCAATGTCGAGCGAGTCAGGGCCAGATAGTCAGAGGAGGAAATCCGTCTCATGGCGAGGAGTGAGGCTGCAGCCGCCTCAGCGGGGGTTCTCTTCATGAACCAACACCTCCAGGAGATGTTCCCCCATAAAACGTTGGAAGCGGTCAAAGGTAAGCGTCGACAAGAGGCTTACCGGAGGCTGGTCCTTCAGTTCAGCCAGGAAATCGCGTCAGGACCAGACGTGGACGGCACAAGCAACAGGGCAGAAGCGATGATGACAGGAGTCGCTGGCCCTGCCGCCATTGAGACGGACGAAGGGGAAAACCCTGGTATGATGGCGGCGCCGCAGCCTTTACCTCACGACCCAAGTACGGGTGTTGAGAGGCTTCGAAGCGCGGTGGAGGAGCTCATAGAGCAGGTCCGATGCTTCCGTAGCTACGAGGCTGGTTCTCTATTGGTTACGGCTAGAGAATTTCTGGAGGGAAGATACGACGTCCATGCCATTGAGAGATGGCTGGGCAAGGTCTTCCCGGTACAGACCGCGCGCTCTCCTCGACGAGCAAAAACAGCGAGGCGCAATCCTCCAAAGAACAAAGAGAGTAGTAGGAAGCAAATGAGAATTAGAGAATATGCAATTGTGCAATCTCTATATAAGAAAAACTTCAAGACGTGCCTTGCGAGAATACTCGATGGAAACTCCGAACGTACACGGCCGTCCGAGGTTGAATTCCGCGAATACTGGCGTGCCATTATGGAGGCGTCCAGTGGTGCGGATGGAGACTTGGCGTCGTTGCGGGAGCGGTACGGAGAGTCAAGGACACGAGCCAGTTCCACCCGGAGACATCCACCGATGGCCAGAGGGATTCATCTCGAAGGCGTCGGTGAGGGCGCGGCTGGGTCTAGCAACCCACCGGCCGATAAGTCCTCGCTCTGGGACCCGATCTCAGTTACTGAGGTTGGTCGGGTTTCCGTAAGGATTGGTTCTGCGCCAGGTTTGGATGACATAGTGCCTCGTGTTTGGAATGCCGATCCGGGCCTTGCTGTTCAACCTGTTGCTCCTAGCAGGAGAGGCTCCCGCCTCGATCACCACTACCAGGACGGTGTTCCTAGAAAAGGGGAAGATGCCGGAACGGCCTAAGCCGTCGGATTATCGACCTCTGAGTATAGGCTCCGTTGTGTTGAGACACTTACATAAGATATTGGCAAAGAGACTATCGGCTCTGGACATTTTTGATAAGCGTCAGCGAGGATTTCGGCCGGTCGATGGCGTTTGCGAGAACGTCACGACATTGACGGCATTGCTGGGCGACGCTAGAAGGAGCAAGAGGGCACTCCATGTGGCGTGTGTGGACCTGTCGAAGGCATTCGACACGGTATCGCATAACGCAATACATAAGACACTCGAGGAAGCAGGGTTGCCATTGGCCTTCCGAGAGTATGTCAGAGCCGCATATGATAATGCCGCCACGGTGATCCAAGGCGCCGATGGTGTAGTGTCGAGGATGCAACTGGGACGTGGTGTGAGACAAGGAGATCCTCTGTCGCCCCTACTGTTCAATCTGGTCGTGGATCGGACACTTGGGTTTCTCTTGGAGGATGTTGGGTATAGAATCGGTGGAAGGGTGGTCGACGTGCTGGGTTACGCTGACGACATTGTACTCCTGTCATCTACCAAGGTTGGCTTGCAGAAGAATTTGACTCGGCTGCATGAAGCCTTAGCGCGGTGTGGGCTCAGTATTAACGCTAATAAGACAGGCGTCCTATCTCTAGTGCCTTCAGGACGAGACAAGAAGGTTAAGTGGAAACAACACCAAGCTTCACACTGGGGGGAGTGGTGATACCGCAGAGATCCCCAACGGAGATTTGGACGTACCTGGGCAATGATTACCAAGGTGCTAGGGAATGTGCACACATCCCGCCGTTAGCTCTGGCCGTCGAGCTACTTACGAAAGCACCGTTAAAACCTCAACAGAGGATACGGTTGCTGCGAGATTGCCTCCTCCCGAAGTATTATCACCGATGGGTGGTGGGTTCAGTCTGCGCCAAAACGTTGAAAAGGGCGGATGTGACAGTAAGAACTGCGGTTCGACGCTGGTTGCTGATTTCAAAGATATTCTGGCGACAGCTTGCACGACAACGTCGTCCCATGTTCCATAGTGGTCGGAATACTGGGTGCCTTTGCATTTTTTATCGTTGCCTACGCTTCCAGCCATGGTGATGCTGTAGGAGGCGGTTTGGTTGACTCAGATGCCGTCGATTAAAACTCTTGCTCCTAGCGAAAGAGTACCATCACGAAACATTCGTTTGCACTGTGAGTGTCCGGTTTCATGTATATAGTCAGCACGTCCGTTATGCACGATCGAAACATGCGAGTGCATGCCACAGTAATATATAGTTCTTGAAATTTCGACCTTACATTGTATTATATACGCATGATTATACTCAGATAATTGAAGGAGTTGGATATAAGTATCCGTAGAGTTTGGTGTTTTATGTGGAAGATTGCATTCTCCCACATCCAACAACGAAACTGATGTAATATTTAAATGTTGCCCTCCGCATTAAAAACCGAGAAAGGCGAGGGACGTTTGCGCAGTGATTAATAATACTAAATGATACATCATATCTGTAAATAAGCAGATACAATTTATTATTTTTGCATGTATATTTGTATGAATAGAATATATTTTTACTTTATTTTATGGTCTTTTCATTTCATTTGTTGGTTCATGCATTAATAGTATCTTTACTTCTGTTTTATCGCAATCATATAATAACTCTTCTACATTATTTGGATCTAATTCTCTCTTTCTGAGTACGCAACATATCGCTAAATAGTGCATGAAGCAAGTAGAACATTCTTTTACAGAAGTATAGGTAATTATGTCATTTCCGCAAATATAGCAATTTTCTTCTTGAAAAATATCACTATATATACCATGGAATTGTATAAGTCCATACGCTTGAAAATTTTGTTGAATTAATCTGAAGCAGGTGACGCAATATCGATTATCTTCCACTTTAATATACTGAACATTATAACAATGATAAGAGAAAATTCCAGGGCAATGCGTCAGAATATAAGGTGGCTTATATCTATAAGGCTTATATCTATAAGGCTTAGGTCTACACATTTTATGAATAACTATTACTACGTAGAAATATATATATATATATTTAATTTACATGTATTCAAAAGTTATTACTATTAGGTCGTCAATGTCTTCAAGGAATGAATTCTTTTGCTGAAAAGATAATACTTGTATATATATATATTTCTTTAATAGAAGCACTTATATATAACTCTATTCTCTATTGTTTTATATCTATTTCTTCCTTATATATGTATGTAAAATTTTTCTATTCGTATTTTCGTATTTTATATGTTAGGTGTTTATATCTATAATATTCAGACAGCAGGGAGGAGTAACAGGTTGCGCAGATTAAGTATCCGCGTTTGGTGTGGGTATATCCGGTGGCTTTAACGAACCACGTAATGTGTAATCGTTATTGTACTCGTGAAAAGGCGGGTGAAGTTTTGTATAAAGGATCTATTGTTGATCATTGGCGGGGCCAACACATCTGAAATCAAAAAATCGTTCTTAGCATTTCATCCTGGTTCAATGTGAGCTATCTTCAATTTATCTGTGTGAACAACTCTCGACGAGTTTTTAAATAAAACTTTGATGTTATTGTTGGGCAATGTTTCAAGTACTTCAAAGGGTCCAATATATTGATCAGAGAATTTTCCTTTAGCTGGTTCTTTTAATAAAAATACGTGATCTCCCTGTTTAAATTCTTGTACGTGAATGAGTTTATCGTAGTAGTGCTTGCTTCTGTTTTTGGATTGAATTAAATTTTGTCGCGCTTCTTCTTGTGTGTCGCACAATCGATTAAATAAATCTGTTAAATATTCGGTATATGTAGGATCTATATTTTCTTCCACTATAATGTTAGATGAAGGTAATCGTGCTATTCTTCCAAAAATTAATTCAAAAGGAGAAAATTTAGTGCTTTCATGTATGCTTGTATTGTATGAAAACATTGCTAGTGTGACGTCCCGCCAAAATTTCAAATTAAATTTTTCAAAATATAAACGTACCACTAGAAATATGAACACAAAGTATGATATACATATATATCTCAACTTGAACTTAATAAAATATTTAATCAAGCATAGTATTATATAGCTATTAAATTGGACGTTGCTTGCATAGAAGTATTAACAAAATAATACTGACCTTATCAGTAAAGAAATAAAAAAAAAATTGTAATCATTAGACTACTATATATTAGTTTTCCAAATAAAAGCTAAAATTCTCTTTACTAAAATATATGGAAATAAAATATTACTGTAATATCAGAATCGTTGAAATTCAATTACGCGATTATAACAGAAACACTTGCAAACTAATTATATTAGAGTTAAATCATACTAACAATCGCTTTATGAATTTTACATTTTCATAACTATAACAAAAGGAAAATAATAAAAGAAAAAGAAAAATATTATTCAGTGAAGCACATTTCGAAAGGTATACGCACACTAACATTGAGAAATACATATAAGTTAATATATTTAATAATATTAATAAGCTGATATTATATATCAACATGTAAATCTACATGGAAGACTTTCTCTTAGTGTAATTAATGAAAAAGTAATATTCTAAAAAGATAACGCACGACAAGTATTATACATATATGTCTATATATATATATATATATATATTTAAAGGAGAGCTAGTCTCCTATGCTAAAGTGAAACCATAAGGAATCACGATAGAAAGGAATTATAAATTAAAAATAACAGTATTAAAATTGCATTAATTAAATCTTCCATATGGATACTATTATAAAAGCAGATATGTCAATATAAAATATGTGATACAACAAGAGAGAAAATTAAAGGAAATTTAAATATAATAGCATAAATTAATAAGTGAAAAGAAAAGAAATATTAATGATGAGACATAATAACTTTAAGAACGAATAATAACTCTTGCTATAGTTAAATTAATAAGTCTCTCTTGCTGTAAAAAGAATTATAATATAAGAGTGCGAAATTATTATAATACAAAGAGCCTTTCATTCACATGATGACGCAATAGGCGACGGCGAGAAGGACTTAGTGAAATCGAATATTATTCTTATCTCTTGACGCAGAGACCCGATGAAACCTGATATTATTCTTATCTATTGACACAAAGACTCAGCGAGACTAAATACTATCTATCAACGCAGAGATTAGTGAAATCGAATATTACTCCTATCTATTGACAAAGAGACTAATGAAACCGAATATTATTCATATCTCTCGACGCAGAGACTCGACGAAACTAAATATTATAACAACGTGCCTCTTGATATTCACGTTGAATATCAAACTGAGATTAAGAAGAGCTCACCACTTCTGACGTCTTCGAAGACGGAGAGTTCCCTCACCAAGATCAAGAATCCATCTCCACCGGATGACATAGCCAACCCGGGAAGTCTTGGATCCACCGGACGCCTAGAGGGAGAGACCCGAAAGTGGGGACGGAGCGCAGAACGTCAGTCGAGCTTGCGGACAAAGGCAGTCGTTCACCACCGGTCATCTAAAACAGTCGTCTTCCTACCTTCAACCTAAAAGTCGCTCCCCATCATTCAAACTAAAAAGTCGTCTTCCTACCTTCAACCTAAAAAGTCGCTTTCTAAACTTCATCTTAATAAGTCACTTCAACATCTCTCCGAAACGTTAGTCCGAAGTCGTGAAAAGTCGTCTCTGTGTCTTTATACATTCACTGTCCTAAAGTCAATTTTAACTTAATTTTCGTCAGCTACTTTGTCGTCTTCGCGACTCGTCTTATATTATAATTTAGAGCTTCGACTCACTCTACATTATAATTTAGAATTACTACTTTATTGTTAATTATTTTCCAATTTCTGGTACAGTGCGGTTGTACCTTTTACATTCGAATTGTGACCAACATTTATAATCATTACTTGCAATCTCTGTAAAATCTTCAAGCTTTTAAAATACATAGTCGCTTATTTCAGAATATTCACAAGTTAATTATTTTAATACAGTATTCCTTCACCTCCAACCAGTATTTACTATAATTAATTTAATATCGATTAAATATTTAACGTACGTCTGGATCTTGAGCGTTAGCGAGACCCGTGCCTGGGATAGAGCAGAGTGACGTGCCCCTCGTGTTAGTTCGAGCAGAGCTGAGACTTAGTCGATGAGCTGCTTGAATGTCGCTTGATCCAGATTGTCAAACTGAAATGAATAACTTTTCGAATTAGAATAAAATTTTGATTATAATTAATAGTAAATGCCTGGTTCTCGTCACGCCGATAAACGACATAGACAACTACGTGCCGCTTTACGTCGACAGAGACAAATTTCGAACAGTGATAACGGTCTCAGCCAAGTAGAAAAAGATAATTCAATTAATGTACCGGACAATCAAAGAATTGTCGTAGAACTTTTCGATCAGCTTCCTGCTTCTGACTCAGTCGAAGTTCCCATCTCGCGAAGAACCTTCGAATTTATTGGCTGGCCCGGAATTTTGGTTGAAATCAAGCTGCATCCTGCCTCAACCTCTACCACTGACATCCCTGAGGGAGATCCACGACGTCCAGAGTACGAGGAATAGGCCCAGGAAAATCAGCAAAACTAGAGACATTAATAAATGTAAGTCACTATTTTAAATACATACACACACATGCGCATATGATCAATCAAGAAGAATATTACTATTTTAATAAAAAAGAAAACGCACTCATATTCCAACAAAATATAATAAAAAAAGAAAAAGAATTCCGAATTGAACCACTATTTATAACACATCGTGCTTGACCTTTATATGACATCATATTACTTTAACAACTTCAATTTTGCAAAACAATTATAATTACAATCTAGACATATGCTTTTACGACTAATGCAATAAACTGTTCCACCTTCAAGCTCCAAAATAAAAATTTTATATAGTTAATAGACATACATACAAGATATATATATATATATATATATATATATATATCTCACTTTTTTGAATCTCACAGCTCAGACTATTGACTTTTAAAATTACAAATTGACTCACATTCTGATACCACTCTCAAGAATTATAAAGTTAAAATACTATACCAAGAAATTTGCAAATTTAGAATGAAATAAAATAATCGATCTATCAATGTAAGAGAATTAACTACTCGTTACACTTAATTTAATAATAATAATAACGGAGCATCCCTTGTTTAATCTCTTCTTCCTATTTTCCATCGAAGACCGTGATTTTGACAACAATAAATTATATCACTGGCCTCCACCACACCATATTCCAATTGTACATTTCTTTATATGACACCTCATCACACAGTGCTGAACCTGCAAAGAACCATACTCTTGTTAACATATACATATATCTACATAAGAGCAATAACAATTTTAATAATCTTTTCTTATTACATGAATAGATGCATCAACGAAATTCATGAAAAATAAAATCATATTACAACAATTGACTTTCTCTTAAGGAAAAAGATATCTACATTCAATCCAAATCCAAATTATTTAAATTTCTCAATTTAACCTTGTTCTTCATATTAAAGCAGTTATTAACTACTGAGAAATTTGCTCTTACATTATACAAGTCGTAAATTAAAACTTTCAAAATCAATATATATTTGTAATTGGTCCGACGTTGAATTCTACTATACTACAACAGTAAGTACTTAATCCCCCATAATTACTATCACAAACCACCTTAATCCTTATCTCAATTCTAATATAATTGAAAATTTGTCAAATTAATCACAATCTATTTATAATTTCAAAATTGAAATTTTCCAATCATAATTATTGCTCCAACTAAAAATTGAATAAATTCAGAACTATTGCAGATATAATTTTAAAATTTAATTCTTTCATCTTTAATTGACTCAAGTGTCATTGTGCGTCACGTTCATTGCATACACGATAATTGTCATGGTGTCATGGAGTTCCTAAAACTTCCTCAGCCTCTCGTTAGTGCCGAGTGAATTGTATTCTGACCACCAGACTATATCAAATATACAATAACGGGATTCAACACATTTGCGTAACATTCTTAATCATTTTCAAATACATATGTCATAAATTTAATCGCTTTATTTTCAACTTTCTTAATTTTTCTTGTCAAATAAAATAAAATAAATGAGGCCTCAGACAACTGATTCTGAATTTCAACAAAATCCTTTCGTTGACCCTGAAGTCATATTAGAAACTTTGATCCAATTTATAGAAGAAAATAAAGAAAATATTATTTACAATTTAGACAATATCATAAAAGAGTTTTTAAATCAAGCCTCTGTCACGTCCAGCGCCTCCGCTTGACACCAGTCGCCGTCCGTTGACTCCATACGTCACCTGTTAAAGTAGACATAGTAAGCGTTAAGCACCTATAAAATTTTTTTTCTCTTTTTCCTTTTATATATATATACATATAGTTATTATCAAAAATAGATTAAGCCGATAAATACCTTTTATTATGTTTCCGGTTAGAACATCCTTTTTCTCTCTTTTTCTTGTTTTATCCCCATCACTGGTTCTCCCCTATCACCTACCTAAAAATGAAGGAAAATAATTAATTAGTTGTCCAATGAAAATTCTTACCTATTTTCCGGCCACCTGGTATATCACCTTCTGATCCGCATCCTCAGTACCTGAAAAAGGGAAAAGAAACGGCTCATCAAATCGGTCGAACATCTTAATTTTATAATAATTACCCATTTAGTTTTGTCACTCTAGTTGCAGTACCTGAAAAATAAAAAGGAAACATAATATTAAGTACATGTCAATAGAATAACATAAATTAAGTAATAGCGATAATATAAGTCAATGTTCACTCCACCTCGTCGTCATCACTCTTACTAAACACAAACATACACGTACACATCACCATAGACACACGCATCGAGAATTAACCACCACCCGGTATAACAAAAATATAAAGTAAATCTATATAACAAGCTATCTATATAGCTATATAAATCTATATAACAAGCAATCTATATAAAATCACGCAAGGAAAGAGATCATAACTGCGAATAAGCGGAAATACAACTCCCGACACATGTTCACCTTAATAAATTGACACTCGGTATATAAATTAACATTGTCATATTATCCAAACATTAGTATAAAATAGTGTTTAACAACCGACCGATTCATTTGGTTAAATTCCATAAGCTTCATATAATAAACTCCGATCGGTACTTTTGGGACACCCTATATATGAACTTTCATTAATTATTAAAACTGAGCAAGCCAAGTAACTCGTATGTGCAATTGCAACTTCCTATGCACAGTCTAAATCACTTTTCTCAATATATCAAAAGTTGTCGCAACATCGAAAAGCATCCAATTTTTAACGGTTTAAACATCACATAAAAAACCCGCTCAGTGACCTTAATTAATTATTTCCTGGCGCCTTGACTCATAAGGAACCAAAAAAGGTAGCAACTTATAGGGCTACAGCCCCGCCATAAAAAGTTAAGCGCACATTGTTATAGACCCATTTTACTCCAGGAACACCTCATATTTTCAACTTTAATAATTCATTTATTTTAATCCGCACCTCCAATATATAACTATGCCTTCACTATTAAATGCAGTTTTATATCCCAAAGCCGAATTAATACCACAATAACGTACATGTCTAATGATTTTGTCACCCAAATATAATAACTTGTCAATTTTACTCATACTCCACCGCAGCGCAGTGATTTCAGTAAATTCAAATTTTAACAACAATAAAAGATTCGAACAAACCCATCATCTGCATAATAATTCCCTACCATGAATCCAATTTGGTTTGCCAATAAAAATTCGGTCAGCTATTATTTATAATTATTTCATATATCAACCATGAAGATAACTCGGTGCATACACATACACATATATATATATATATATATATATATGCGATTTGCTGCAGAAATCATAATTTACAGATATTTTAAAGGCAAATTATAATGACCTGACAAGAACTTCTCGAGGCTCAGACAACATTTAACTGATCAATTAAAACCAATAATAATTAAAATGGACTCATGATACATATATATATATACATAATATAGTGAAAACAATATAAATATCCCATAAAGAATTTAAAACGAATAAAGCTCTGGAAGATAACGAAAGTTAGACAGTCACACACAAATATATACAATTAATTAATTAACTCTTACTTATACAAGGTGCCTGAAATAACTTGAACACGATAATATTCTTAAAACCCCTTTATCATTTTATTGAGGATGAATGATAATTACAATATACATATGCATAATAAACAAAATGACCATACCTATATATATGGTGGTACAATAATACACACATCATACACTACATAAACCAAGTATAAACGCATAATGAACACCTAGAAATAATTACATACATACACGCTCCTTAATAAACACACCATAAAATTATATAACAATAGTCACCTAATATATATCCGGTGATACAAAAATACGCGCGTTATAAACTTATCATCTACACAATGTTTAATCAGTAGCTGACTATTATAGACATATTATCCACCCAGTAACACGCAAATACACACACCCTATAAATAATTTATATACATAGTGACGCATTAGTACGCACAAACGACGCATTCTCAATAAACATTATAAACTTATTACAGGCATACTCATACATTAACATACGCATAATCAGTGTATCATATACATGGTAACACAATAGTTTCGGATCTTGTAGCTAATTCATACATATTCCATACGAATTATTTAAATTACACACTCAATCTCTCACAATATAAACTTGTCTTAAATTTATGCATTTATACACACTTACATACTCTTCATCCATTTATTGTAAATATATCACGGCATATTACATGTGCATTTATACCATTATTACTTATTACTACTAGTTATAATAATATACATACATATAGTTATATAATAGCGAGTTTAACGTCTGTAGACTAATTTAGACCTTGTAATCCACGAATAACGTTATGCGACATCATAGATAATTCTTAATTAATAAGTTAATCAGCGAAATGCTCTCATATCTCTACAATTATCTAAGTACAACGCTATAATACAATGCGGCGATAAGTAATTAATCAGATAAGTTATCGTAACGCTAGTAATAATTGCGATATATCTAGAAATAACGATATAAATATTATATTATAATGCTAGTCCCGAAGCTTCTAGAACATTCAGGAACCGCCGGATCATGTGAAAATTTCGGACAAACACCGTGACCGCTTATTATTGCCCGGCGCGTGATACCCGTGACAAACAAGCGTGGCCAGGATCGGACCACGTTGCGCGCGCTACAATTCAGAAGGAGCCCTCAGTGACCACGGGTATATAAACGGGAGCACCGTGCGCTCATTATTAGAGTATTCAGTTCTCGCCCAGACAGTTCAGGTCATTAAAAGTATTCAGTTTTCGCCCAGACAGTTCAGATCATATTGAGTATTCAGTTCTCGTCCAGACAGTTCAGATCATTCAGTTTACGCTTCGACAGTTAATTCATACAGTTCATTCGGCATAGTCAATATTCGATCAGCAGTCAATACTCGATCAATTAGACAGTTACTCAGTATTCATACTCGATTCATACAGTACTCAGTAAATTCATTGTACAGACAGTCATTCATACGATTTAATAATCGGTTATCTTTATAGCATTCGATCATACATACGCTCTTACAAATTTTCACACAGTGTAATTAATATTATATCTTCGAATCAGTGTTTTCTAGTTCATTACTCGGTACTATTCACATAAAATCATTAACTCAAAGAGACTTCGAGACTAGCATATCGCAAATACTATTAATTAGCTTTCAGTTTCTTGCGTTTACTGTCGTATAAATTTATTCTTGATTAATTGTTTCCACTGTCACTATTATACTTCCTTTCTCTTTTTCGATTTTCACGGCGCTCACAATACATATCGAATTCTATCTATCACTTTCAAAGACGTTTTATCTTAATTTTCATTCGCAGTAAATTACCTCAATCAACAATATAAGCATTATATCTTTTCTTCTCCAGGCAATCAGATTATTATTAATGCCGCCTATCTATAATATCGTTTAAGCGTCCGAAACCTGTCCGCGCGTGAAATTATAGTCAAAGGAAAGTTCTATTAACTAATGCTGTAATACTAATAATATTGTAGATCCACATTCTCGTGTACACCCGCGTGATAGTGTGTTCCCCAATGGTTCCTATAACGCATAATAATTTAGTGAAGTGAGTACGTTGTCGTTAGTATTAAGATATATTCGTGTGATCATTAATCACATTGTTTACGTGTAATTTACTCGAAATATACATACCTGTGTCAGTTCGCGGCCCCTATCCATTTCGGGCGTCGGTCATCTTTTCGGTGTCAATTCTTCTCGCCGTTAATCTCTCGCGTCCACACCTGTAAATATAAAGACAAGCTTTCTATTCTAATTTTAATATTGAAATTATCGGGCAAATTAGTGCTACTTATCTGACGAGGTCATCCTTCCTTCACGCCTACATCGGGCTCTTTCTTTCATCCTGCGGCGACGCGCGCCTCCTCCAGGGCGTTCTTGTATTCTTTATAGCTTCTTCTTTTATTTTTTTTTTCTTTTCTTTTTCCTTATCCGCTCACCAGTGGCAAGGTCTGCGACGTCCGCCTTGACATACCCAGAGCCTCAGATATCTGTAACTTATAATTGAAGAGTGTAATATTTTATTCGGACGTCTTCATAGGGAGTGTCATTAGACAGAGAGCGATAACCATCCTTACCTACACCGTAGGGCGCCTCCTCCAGGGCGATCTACATCCTTCCTACGTAGTGCGCCTCTTTCAGGGCGACTCTACGTCCCTTCTAGCAGTGCGCCTCCTTCAGGGCGGCTCTGCCTTCATCCCTCGTAGTGCGCCTCCTTCAGGGCCGGACTACCCTTATCTAGGTCGCACGCTTCTCTCAGGGCGAATGACTCTCACCTCCGAGGAGCGCCTCTTTCAGGGCATTCCGCCTCTTAAAGTGCAGCGCGCCTCGCTCAGGGCGATCTGCCTCCTCTCAGTCCATGAACCGCGCCTCTCTCAAGGCGTCTCTCACAATTCCTCCGATTGCTCTTCTTGGTCTGAAATATAAAATAAATATTAAAGTAAACTCATTAAGGCTTACCCTGTCCCCGCAACTCGTCAGATAAGGTCAAGTCAACTCGTTTAGCAATTTACTTTAACGCGTATATGTTTTTTCTTTTTTTTCTTTCTTTTTCCTTTTTCATCACTCGCGTTACTATTGCTAACCCCTGTCTATACCCCTCCGCGTATTCAACTATGGCGTTGATTATAATTTCGCTTACCTCCTTAGCTGCGTCATGGGTCGGTCACGTCGAGCAGGGCGTGCTCATCAATTGAAGCGCCTCATCCGGTCACTATACCAAGGCGGCTCCTATCTGACGGTCCGAACGGTTGCGTCTCTACCAGATAGTCAGAACTCAGCATCCATCGGTACTTCACATACCCTCCACCGGGAAACCATACAGCGGAGCCGTCAGCTCCTGACCCGTTACACGACGCTGTCACTCCACCGGCATCCAGTAGCGGGGCTGTCGCTTCCTCACATAGGCTCTTACCGCCTATCGAATACCGTCCGTGGCCCGTGCCCCCGTCGTTGATAGACTTCGGGATTACGCAACCGAAGATCATTTCCTCCCAGCCTTTCTTTGGGCGAGTATGCATCCTGCCGGTCGGTGAAGCACCTATCAATTCGCCTCCCGATACTCGTCCGTGATTTAGTTGTCTAATCGTCTTGTAAAATATAATAAAATATCACTGTACATATATGTTTAGTATAAAATAATGATATATACATAAAAATTAGTATACGTAAACAATCTGTACTCATTGTCTACTCACTTCACATCCTCCCCATTATCCATTACGTCCCGACCGCTAGCTTCCGGTGCACCGCTACGCTGATTGGGACAGGTTTACCGCTCGACCACCGCGATCCGCGTACACCAACCACCGCAACCGCACCTCGCTCGCGAGCCAGAACGTAACATCTGGTGACAGAAGGTGGGATATTACCGCTAAAAATCAGTGTAAAAATAAAAGTTACTACTCTTCGTTATTGAAAACGAGTACATTTTCCCAAGAAAATCTTTCTTTCTTAAAATCATCATCGCGAATTATTTCTTTTACTAGTCTCAAAGGAAATTAAAAATAAAGTTACAATTAAAGTCTTTTCAAACCTCAATAAATAAATAAATCGGTTGTTGTCCATTAATCCTTATACCTTAATACTACTTTCAAAATTCTTCGTAAAATATATGTATCCATGTTATATGTATCCAAACTAATTTAACCACTAACCTCTTTGGTGATAATTACCTGTTCATAATCGTGACAACTGGTAATTGTACGCAATTCCGTTTCGCATACCTGCAACAAAAAGAAATTATATACGCACAATCGTTTGCAATCGCGAGTTTTGCTATACCATCGATAATAAATACTTACCTTTAAATATGGCTCAATCCGATGATCTCTCGGGGAACATAGAACGCGAAAATCATGAGGAAGCTTTTAGAGACCTACGCGAAAAAGAAAGAGAATTAAAAATCCGAACTGAAATGTTGGAAAACATGATGCGCGCGTTCGCTAAAAATCTACCCGGTTTGCAGGCCTCGAGCCCAGCGGACGTAACAAATAACGCGCCTCCATCGTTTAACATGTCGAACGCCTCGTATAACGGTATCCAGCCCATGACCTCAGCCGCCAGAATCGACGGTTCTCATTATCCTACGGGATATCCGAAATCATATCTGCGCTCTCGAACTGGTGCCGAAATACGATGGGCATAACATTCCCGTACTACAATTCGCTAGGGCATGCAAAAGGGCAAAAGAATCGGTACCGTTGGTAGACGAAGCATTATTTGTCCGTATGCTACGAAATAAATTAATGCACCACGCATATTTAGCCGTAGAGGATGAAATCCACCCGACCGTGGAAATTTCTCGACTGCCTCAGGCGAACTTTCGGTCCTGCTAGAAGCTCGAACTATTATCGCGGACAATTAAGCATGGCATACAAAAAGCCGAACGAGCACATACTTGACTACATCGGGCGTGTTAAAGATCTGAAAACGGCCATAATTGAAGGAGATCAAGTCCAACTCGGTAGACCGTTATCCGAAAATGAGATTGCCGGAATAGAAGGTTTCGCGTTAGAAGCGTTTTACGAAGGACTCCCACGCGAATATAGAATAGAACTTCGCGCTGAAGGATATTAGTAGCCTCCTCGACGCCTGCTCTAAAGTGGTCACAATTAATAAACGCCTAGAAAGAGAGGAGATAAGATATAAGAGCACTCAAAACGCGAACGGTAACAATAATCACAATAGTAACGCTGCACCGGCCCCCGCGACGCAAATTCTCCAACGCAATCAGACTGTGGTAGCGAATACGCCGTCCTGTCCCGGGAATGCACACGAACGAAAAATTTGCGGGTACTGCCAAAAGATCGGACACCATACACAAGTGTCGTAAACGACAGTATCGCGAAAAGTACAATAACAATAATAATAATAATAATTTCAATAATAATAATAATTATTCCAATAACTCTCATAATACGCACGCTAATAGTAATATGAATAATTCACCTCCGCGAAATTCGGGAAACCGAATAGAGGTCTCGGTGAATGGAGCGTCCCGAGGCCCTCTCCAAATCCGCTCCACCCTCTGCATGGAAGGGAAACCAGATCCCTTCACGTCCTCCGAGGAGACGACGGAAACGTACCAGCCGTCGAGCTCGCATCACCGTCTTTCCGAGGACCAACAGCCTTCATGCTCGATACAGGAGCACAGCCTAATATAATAAAGAAAGGTTGCATTAAATCCGATATTCAAATCAACAACAAGGAGACCATCCAATTAACGGGTATCACCGAAAATGTTGTCACCACTCTGGGATCCGCCATAGCATACGTTTCGGAAACCCCAGTAGTTTACCACGTGGTAGCCGACGAATTCCCTATAATCACACAGGGCATATTAGGTTCGTCGTTCTTCACTGAACATAACGCGTGCATTAATTACGGTAATAAGTTAATCACGTGGCGCGACTGCGCGTTCCTATTCAAGGACAAGGAGTCCATCGTCATACTTTCACGTATGAAGCTGGGAATCACGGTCCGCATAGCTAATCCAGAAATTAAAACGGGTTACCTCGTCCCGATACGCGCCCGCGACGCGGTCTTCGCCGGAGATGCGCTTGTTACGTGTATCAACGACAAGGCATATATCGGCATCACGAATACATTAGACGAAGAAATCGAAATTATAATACCTACCGTTACGTTAACAGAAGTAACGAAAATATCGCAGGATCCCCCTGCCAGGGAGCCTCTGAGGCAACCCTCTAGCCCATCGGGCAATAGTCCCGTCAAAATTCAAGCGAACAAAAGCCTTCTCACCCAAGAAGCACGCACTGCACCTGCAACGAGTCAAGATAATTTTACTACATGCAAAAATAAACATCCGAAAAAATTACACAATAACACAAAAAACAAGATACACATTGAAAACAACAAACAATCAAACTCATCATTTAACAAACAAAATACGCTACAAAAGCAAAACACATTTACCCTCTCTCTTCCTCTTCTTAATACACCAACACAAAACGTTGATCCCGACTATCATCCCTACGGGCAGGAGCACTGCCTTCCTCTTGTCGCATTAAGGTGTGGCGTCGACCTAGGTCGACATCCCAATACCTCTCCCGATTATCCCCCATCCTTTCCTACAAAAAATGCAACACTTCAAGCTACAATCGTTTCTACGCACACGTCCCTTGGTTCTAATACTATTATCACAAATCATTCTCACATTACTTACACAGAAAGGGGATCCTTATCTCCGCCGGTGAACGACGATGCCGCTCTCGCGTCGGTGCGAACCCCTTCCTCTGGTCTCGGCCCAGGAGGTTAATCTTCTATAATTGCTCTTCCTTACTTTCCTCTAAACCCCGCAGAAGCGGATGACTCACCCCCTTCGTGCGTAGTTACAAATAAGCAACCTGAAACAAATAATAATACACATCATTTCACACTCATTGATCAGCGTGCATCTAATCTTGCGAAATACAACGACATACACAAAATGCAAATAGTTAATATGATAAACGAGAAGATACATTGGAAAAACTTAAGGAACTCTCCCGAGATACTCATCCAGCGCGAACACAATTACAAGGAAGACCCCACACCGGACAGAATTACTCAAATAATACGACTCTTGCGCCTCGATCATCTTAACGACCTAGAAAAAGAGAATGTTTTCGAACTAATAAAATGACACAATGACAGATTCTACATACCAGGGGAATTATCTGGACCAAACTTCAGCAATCACCCATAATCACTTCGGACGAGATACCTATACACACCAAGCAGTATAGATTCCCGCCAATACATCGAGAAGAAATAAATAAACAGGTCAACGAACTCCTTCAGAAAAATATAGTGACACCATCCACTTCACCGTACAGTTCCCCCGTCTGGATCGTTTCGAAGAAACCGGACTCAACTGGAAACAAGAAATGGCGAATGGTCATCGATTACAGAAGGCTCAACGAAAAAACGCTGGGAGACGTCTACCCTCTGCCAAATATCAGCGATATCCTCGACCAGTTGGGCAGTGCAAAATATTTCTCCGTCCTCGACCTTGCCAGCGGGTTCCATCAAATCCCAATGGATCCTAAGGATGCGCACAAAACAGCTTTCTCTACACCACATGGCCACTACCAATTCTCCAGGATGCCATTCGGGCTCAGAAACGCACCGGCCACTTTCCAACGATTGATGGACCAAATATTGACCGGACTGCAAGGTATAGAACTCTTGGTGTAAATGGACGACATAGTGATATACGCGAGCTCGTTACGGGAACATGACATTAAAATGAATAAGTTAATGAAACGTTTAAAAGCCGCCAATCTCACCTTACAACCAGATAAATGTGAGTTTCTGCGACATGAAGTCGTCTATCTCGGGCACGTAATTACAGATACTGGCGTACGCCCTGACCCCCAGAAGGTCTCAGCTGTTAAAAACTTTCCAGTTCCAAGGAGTCTGAAAAACGTACGGCAATTTCTAGGCTTATCAGGCTACTACCGCCGCTTCATCCCCGATTTTTCAGGAATAGCTAAACCAATATCGGACCTCCTGAAGAAAAACAGTACCTTCTCATGGAACGAAAATACACAACACGCTTTTGAGACTCTTCGAAGACGACTCTGCGAAGAACCGGTACTGCAATTTCCGGATTTCACGCGAGAATTCCTGCTCACTACGGACGCGTTCGACTACGCTATCGCTGGAGTCCTAAGCCAAGAAACAATCGGCCAAGACTTGCCAATCGCGTACACGTCCAGAGTACTCAATTTAGCCGAAAGGAACTACTCGACGACAGAGAAAGAGCTGCTAGCCATAATTTATTGCGTCGGACACTTCAGACCTTATCTCTACGGGCACAAGTTTACGCTCGTGACGGATCACCAACCGCTCGCCTGGTTAAACCGAGTGAACGACCCAACCTCTCGCCTTATGCAATGGCGCCTGAAACTCGAAGAATACGAATATACAGTCGCATACAAGACAGGTGTCACGAACAAAAATGCTGATGCCCTGTCCAGAAATCCTATAATCGCTACTGTTTCCATCCTTCCGATCGAAAAAAAACGCATACGTCTCCCTCAGAAAGTACGAGACCTAATTACAAGCACTGACGATGACAGTTCTGATGATGAAAGGCGTTGGAAAGTACCTACCAGAAGGCCTACGGTCGAGAGTGAAATAATCACCTCACGGCCCTATGTTGTAGCTTCCGACTCTTCTGAAGAAATATTCGACAGTAAACCTCTATCACCCGGTCCACCTCCCCCCACATCTTCCCATCCTTCACCTTCCCCACATTTCACGAATTACCAACAATCACCACCGTTAATTACGAAAGGACTCTTGGACTTCCTTGACGAACAGACGAACAATGAACACGACGATAACGTAGCGCAATTTCAGTCACGAGGAAAAACAATACCACACTTACCTTCGATACCTCCAGAAACTCCACCCGACCCCGTGACAGAACCGCCGGACGAAACCACTGGTGACGACAACAGCGATAAGGAACTCGACACCTTGGAAATTCTTCCCAAAGAAGAAACTCTGCAAATGAGACCAGAATTAATAACCACCCATAGCACAAGATGCCGTATTAAACGCAATATACCATTACTAAATTGCAACGATAACATAATCGTACGGTGTCACGATTTTCGTGATCCACTGTTATCATCCACCTCAGCATCAATACCAGCGTTGCTCTCTATTTAGGTTTTTAGGGCAACCTGTTTAAACCGGCTATACCCAGGGAGTCGCCGAGAGCTAAGTCTTGACCTTTTTGATAATCAGGAGATTTTCTTTACTGATCGGGAACCACTACAATTGAGGCTTGGTTCATAAGCTCAATAATAATATTGTCTAAATTATAAATAATGTTTTCTTTATTTTCTTCCAAAAATTGTATTAATATTTCTAGTATAGTGTCAGGTTCTTGGGAAGTATTCTGTTGTATTTCAGCGTCGGTTATTTGTGGTTTCGTTAATTATTAATTTATTTGAGGCTAATATAGAGAGATAGAGATAAATGAACAAGTTACTCATACTCATATAGTAATGAGTATGAGAAAGAATTGATTATTTATAATTATGTAGGGGATTTTGTGACTCATGAATGCTTTGAATGGATTTTCTTATTTCATAATAAAATGATAATAATATGCTAAATAATAATAATGTGTTAAATAAAGTATGTTTTAATTTTTGTTTTTTTTTTCTTTTTTTTCAAGGGAAGATGGTGTACAAATAAACGAATTCACACTGGTTAATTAGAGGCCGGTGCTATTATTTATTTAAAAAGTCACCGTCTTTGATGGAGAAGGAAAGTGGTAGTTATAAGAAGGATGCTCCTTATGACATTATTTATTAAGATAAGTATCGCGAATCTTCCTTTTATATATATATATATATATATATATATATATATATATATATATATTTCTATTTTTTTTATTCTTTTATTATAATTAGAAAGACTAATAATTAATAATTTAATATTAATCTATAAATAAAGAAAAAGTTTATTGTTTTCACAAATACTTATACGTATGCTTAAAAAGATTCTTATTAATACTTTATTTGTCTTAAAAACCTTATTATGAAGATTTATTGTTATGGTTAATTATTTAGTGAAATATGTGTATATATATATACGTTGCTTCAAATAATTTTTTTTTATTTTTTCTTCGCGAGTTATATCTAGGAGCTAAGGGTGGAACAGCTTATTACATGAACAATGATATATATATGTGTGTACTTACAATTATATTACTATTACTATGTTTTATTTATTTTATTATATTATATATATATGATGAAATTTTTACGTATTCTATATTTAGAATAATATTATTAAATGATAGAGAAAATACTTTAATATAGTGAAAGCAATTGCAAATAAAAAAAAATTTATTTATATTTTTATTTTTTTTTATAATTTTAATGATATAAAGATAAAGTAGTAATATGATTACTAACGTGCAATTAAAATGATGTTGAATTAAAATAATATTAAGCGATATATAAAAAAAAATTATAAATATATATATATATATATATATATATATATATATATATGTTACTTACTTTAATAATATTTTATTATTGTGAATTTTCCTGTGTTTTCTCGCGTGCTGGTCTTCGTGGATCAGATTCGGGGATGTCTGCGACAGAGATCTCAGGAAGAAATAGTTCAATCTGCGCCAGTGGTCCAGGCCATCCAATGAACTCGAAGGTTCTTCGGGTGCTGGGGATGTCAACTGGCTCTAAGGCCTGCGGCCACTCGAAGAGTCAACAACGATTCTGTGATTATTTGGTACGTCTATAATAAGTTCTTCACCATTTCCAGTTGTTTGATTAAAAGCATTAATTTGGTTTTGAAGCTGCCGTTGTTGGCGTAAAGCGGCGCGTAACTGTTTATACTTTTTACCGGCGCGGCGAGTACCAGGCATCTACTATAAATTATCGTAAATTATTTTTATTTTGCTAAATTAACTTTTGTTAATAATCTGGATTAAACGACGCCCAGCTCATCGACTAAGTCTCAGCTCTGCCTGAACTGTAACGAGGGGCACGTCACTTTGCTCTTTCCCAGGCTCGGGACTCGCTATCGCTTTATCCAGATAGAGTAAATGATAAGATTCTAATGTCTTTGATATTTAGTTAATATTGTAGTAATAATTTGTAAAATATCTAATTGTTTATAGTAAATGTTGGCTCTGGAATGTAGGAACACTGGATCTAACAATTCACTTGAAGTAATGCAAGAATAAGCTGGTATATTTCAAATATCAAAATAATTTTACAAGGTTGCAAGTATATAAGTTGCTATGATAATGTTATTAATTAAAACGAGAGGTACGTCCGCACTGTACCGAGATTAAAGATATCAATGGTAATATAGTATTAAATCTAAGTTAATTTAAAACGAGTCGCGGAGTAGATAAATCTTAAAATATTAAAAGACTCTACCTTGACGACACAAAGTAGTAGTCAGAAAAGTTAAGTTGAATTATATTCTAGGACGCAGCGAACAAAGACTCAGAGATTCTACAACTTAGGACGACTTTTCACGACTTCTGAATTACGACTGCTCAGCAGTCCATACGCTCAACTGACTCTTTAGGTTCGTCCCCACTCTCAACCTCTCCTTCCACTAGTTATTAGAAGGACTCAAGTTCCTTCTGGTTGGTTGATCTTGTTCGTATGGAGATGGACTTTGGTTTGGAGAGGGAAGTCTCCTCCTCTGGAGTTATTGGAACCGAGTGAGTTCTTCGATATCAATTTCAATAAGATAATACGAACTTTATAATCAAGTATCCATTGTTATATTTCGAGGAAGCTCTCGCAATTATACTCAAGTGATTTCTTTATAATCACTTGCTTCAACTGAAATGGTAATCAAGTATCGGTTTATTAGATTAAGAAGAAGCTTCTTCGCTGATCGTTAGGATGTTTAGGCTACTTGATTATATGTGATTTCACGAGTCTTTGTGTCGCTGTTACCGCGTGCATCATATTAATTAGGAATTTTTCATACCACGCTAAGACTTATTCGTATTGCAGCGAGAGAGATTTAATGACTATTATTGTTATATATAATTTATTCCTCAACATAATATTACTTATAAGAATTTTGAATACTTTCTCTCTCGTTGCATCACATTTGTCTTATTGATTAATTTTACATGTTTGAAAATATTTATATGGGAGACTATATTCTTATTTCTAGTATATTTTATTGATTTTATTTTGACATATGGTGCTTTTGTTTTTCTAATATTAATTTTATTCAGCTGCGAAAGTTAACTCTTGTGACGTCCCGCCAAAAATAAAATTTTCAAAAAACACAAATATACTGTTCAATTATAAAATGTACGCTATATATATATACAATTCGGCATATTACCAAATGCTTGCTTATACAAAATCATAATTAAGTAATATTGTCCTTAATGAATATAAAAATTAATCATACAATCATAGTTATTCAATTATATTATAATAAGTATTAATTAAAAATTAAAGTCAAAGTCTCTTACGGTTATATATATATATATATATTCTAAATATATATATTTTTATATATTCATATTGATAAATATAAATTTTAAACAAATTAACTTCTTACAAAAATTAGACCAAACTTATCAAACTAGATGTAAAAATCACCTATTCTCAAAAGGACAACTAGTAGTTAAATACATATAAAAACGACGCACTGACGATACTCGAATAAAATACATCTATCCGTATACATATATATATATATATATATATATATATAACATATATATATATGTACAAAATATATAAATACTGCCGATATTAATCCGCGTCCACTAAAAAAGTAAATTTATATGGAAGATTTATTTTTTTTACAAAGCAATGGTTGTTAGAACTAAAATTAAAAATCACCTTATATATATATCTTATATACTGGGTGTCAAAAGGATATTATTAAAATTAAAATTAAATATTTGCTCAAGAGTGTCACGTCTCGCGATCCACTGTTATCGTCCACCTCAGTGTCAATACCAGGGTTGCTCTCTATTTAGTTTTTTAGGGCAACCTGTTTAAACCGGCTATACCCAGGGAGTCGCCGAGAGCTAAGTCTTGACCCTTTTGATAATCAGGAGATTTTCTTTTACTGGTCAGGAACCACAATTGAGGCTTGGTTCAATGATAATATCGTCTAAATTATAAATAATGTTTTCTTTATTTTTTCTTCCAAAAATGGTATTAATATTTCTAGTATAGTGTCAGGTTTTTGGGAAGTATTCTGTTGTATTTCAGCGTCGGTTACTTGTGGTTTCATTAATTATTAATTTATTTGAGGCTAATATAGAGAGATAGAGGTAAAAATTTGATCTTTGTTGTGTGCACGTATTGAGTATATTGTAGATACCTTTACAGGTGCAAAATCGTGATCTATTGAATAGTAAAATTCTAAAGGTGTCTTAGTTTAGTCAAAGTTTTGCACAAATCTTAGTTTAGTAGTAATAAGAAGTTTTAAGGGTATTTGGGATCATTAGGTCCGGAAATAAAAAAAATCAAAATGGCGGCCAAAATATGTAAAATTGGCTAAAAAGTGTATCCTCAAAAATTCAAGCAAATTAGAAATTTCGTTAATTATATATTTATTTTGTAATAAAATTTTGTGGTTTTTTATTGTTATTATATAACGTTAGTGTTAATTAATCATGAGGAGAAAATTTGTTAGAGATTATTAATTTACAAGTAGGATAGAATAACTGAGAAAAAATTCTAATTTCGTATCTCCAATAGATTCGTTATTATTTGATTTTACAAGTAATTTGTAAATTAACTTATGTAAGAAAAATAATTTTTTGTAATTATAAAGGAGTCTAATTATAATGACTTGACTAAAATTTCGATCAGAAAAAATATAATATTGTTTATAAATTATTGTTAGTTAACAAATGGATTGTTTATAATTATTGCTCTCTATTTAGTTTTTTAGGGCAACCTGTTTAAACCGGCTATACCCAGGGAGTCGCCGAGAGCTAAGTCTTGACCCTTTTGATAATCAGGAGATTTTCTTTTACTGGTCAGGAACCACTACAATTGAGGCTTGGTTCAATGATAATATAATTGTTTATTGTATATATATATATATATATATATATATGAGTCATTCTTTTACAAACCGAACGGTTTTTGACTGACCCATTGCTAAATCACTTCATAATTTTTTGACGTGTTCTAGATACAAAATGAGTGAACACGTGTATCGGGTTTTTTTTTTATTTTTTTCGAAAATATCGAAATTTTAAATTTTAACGCGATGCATTTCATGGTCATTTTCAAATCGCCGTATTTCCGGTAAATTTTAACGAAACAAAAAGGTTTTTTTTTTATTTTAAAGCTAAAAACATCAGTTTTCTCGCAAAATTGATGTCCCTGATGTAATTTGAAAAATCACTATTGTTTAACAAATAAATTGTTTAAAGTTAGTTTAAACAACCACTCGCCATAGATACGAAATTGTAAAAAATACCATTGAATTCCTCGTCAAATTTTCTAAAAGAAAAGTATTTTTCGAGAATGGACACTTTATTTTTATTATCCCAAATAAAATAAACTTCCGCTGCGCGACGCTCCGCTGAGCCGTGCCGCGCCGCCGCCGCGCCAAACCGGGCCGGACCGGGCCTGTAGTGGGAAGTTAGCAACTCTCGTTTCAAAACTGGTTTAGACACGTCTGTTTTCAGTCCTATTTTGATCGTTTGAACGAATAGACGTGTTAAAATATTCGGTGTATGCGTTTGTGTTTTATTGTTTGTATAATATTTCGTTTTACGTACGTTCTACGAGAATTGTGAACTTAGAAAAAGTAAGTAAATTATTTAAAGTATATAGTTTAATATTATTTGAAAAGTTTATTAAATATATACAAACTTTTAGCACAATGCAGAAAGTTGCGAGGAAAAAGGAAACTGTACATTGGCGTACAGACCAGTGCTCTAATTCGTTTAATTTGCCTAATCACGGTAAGAAGAAAGGATCAACGCTGAAACAAATCATGAAGAGGCAGCTGCATGGAACATTCCAGTAAATGATGAAAATTTACAGATGAGGATCTCTAATTCCTGTCGTCTTCGACCTTCATTACCAGCTCTAGCACTGTAAATGAACCATCTACTAGCAATGCAAATGAAGAGAGTCGTCAACGTCAAGAGGTGTGTATAATTCTTAAGTTAATTACAATTAAAAATGTTAATTAAAAATTGTAAAAATAAAATTTTGTAAAAATTATTTTCCTCCTTGAGTCATACACAAAATTATTTGTATATGTTACAACAAAACTGTCAATTTTATATAGGCCTCCATAATCCTTTTCGCACCATATTATATGTAAATTTTCTAATTCACTATTCATATGCAAAAATATAACTCACTATACATATGCATATATATAATAATTCAATCTTCAGGCAGAGTCTGCACTATTACTTTCCTCTTTGATTCATAAAGGAAATTGTTTCCTATGTCATTCTAACCTTGTTATGTCAATCTAACCTTATCAAAAGTTGTCAAATCAACATTACACATGGCCCGTGTTCATGTGCATATAGTTTAGTGTGTATATTTTCCCACGCTGCCGCGTGCTGCGTGCTGTCACTGCTGTTAGCGACTGACATCCCTGAGCTCCATCTGTTGTAATTTCAGCGAATTAAATCTATCGCTGTCTCTCTCTCTTGCCTTGATCTTACGCACACGAAAATTTCAACTACATTTATCTTTTTTATTAGACTTCCGAACTTATTTCTAAAAGCTCACTAATACTCTCTTATGTTATCCCTATCGAGCCAGCTACATTTGCTGCATGAATAAGCTGCAGAACTTTTACATTAGATAAATATTCTTGTGACCTAACGCAAGAAAGTCATAACAAAATTGTAAATGTTTGATTTTTTATTTGAAATATAGCTGTCACGCATTGTTATTAAAAATACTTCAATCGTAGAAAAGGATTTATCAATCATTTTAATTAACAAAGATATCGGTGAGTTTAAAAAATATTAGCGTTTTATCGGTAAGGTAGGACAGTACGGCATCCCTTTAAGGAGGGGGGTGTCACGTCCAGCGCCTCCGCTTGACACCAGTCGCCGTCCGTTGACGCCATACGCCCACCTGTTGAGTAGAAATAGTAAGCGCTAAGCGCCCATTCTTTTTTTTCTTTTCTTACCTATATATATATATATATATATATATATAATATTAGTGAAATTAGATAAATGCGATAAATACCTTTTTATTATGTTTCCAGCTAGAACAAATTTTTTTTTCTTTTTTCTTCTTTTATCCTCACCACTGGTTCTCCCCTATCGCCTACCTGAAAGTAAAAAGAAATAATTTATCAGTTATCTAGCGAAAATATTTACCTTTTTTCCGGTCACCCAGTATATCATCTTCTGGTCTGCATCCTTAGCACCTGAAAAGAAAGAAAAATTAATTATCAAATCGGTCAAAATATCTTAATTTCATTTAACTACATTATAATTATCCATCTGGTCCTGTCACTCTAGTTGCAGTGAAAAATAAAAAGGAAACATAATATTAAGTAAGTGTCACTAGAATAGCTTAAATTAAGTAATAGCGATAATATAAGTCAATATTCACGTCACTTTGTCACCATCACTCTTACTAAACACAAACATGCACGTACACATCATCATAGACACACTCACCAAGAATTAACCATCCACCCGGTATAACAAAAATATAAAGAACAAGCTAAAATCACGCAAGGAAAGAGATCATAACTGCAAGTAAGCAGAAACACAACTCCCGACATATGTTCACGTTAATAAATCGACTCCAGGTATATAAATCAACAGTGTCATATTATCCAAACACTCGTATAAAATAGTGTTTAACAACCGACCGATTCATTTGGTTAAATTCTATAAGCTTCATACGACAAACTCCAATCGGTACTTTTGGGACACCCTATATATGAATTTTCTTTAAATATTAAATCTGAGCAAGCAAAGTAACTCGTATATGCAATTGCAATTTCCTATGCATAGTCTAAGTCACTTTTCCCAATATATCAAAAGTTGTCGCAACACCGAAAAGGACTCAATTTTTAATGGTTTAAACATCACATAAAAAAACCCGTCCAGTGACCTTAATTAACTATTTCCTGGCGCCTTGACTCATAAAGAACCAAAAAAAGTAACAACTAATAGGGTGTTACGTCCTGCGCGCGGGCGCGGTGCGGTTGTGGTGATCTGTTGTACGCGGATCGCGGTGGCCGAGCGGTAAACCTTGTCACGATCAGCGTAGCGGTGCACCGGAAGCTAGCGGTCGGGATGTAATGGATAATGGGGAGGATGTGAAGTTAATGGGCAATGAATACAGATTGATTACATATAACTAATTTTTGTATGTTTATTATTATTTTATGTTAAACGTATATGTACACTTATATCTTACAGGACGGCTGAACGACTAAATTAAGAACGAGTATTAGAAGGTGAGCTGATAGGCGCTTCCGCTGATGTGCACGGCCTGAACGGCGTGAGCGACCTATGACGCTGCTAAGGAGGTGAGCGAATTTATAGTTAATGCCATGGTTGAATACGCGGCGAAATATAAGCAGACCTTAGGGGTGGTAACGCGAACGACGATGAGAACAAAACACAAAAAAAAGGGAGAGTTGTTTACGGTAACTAATAAGGAAAAACCTATATGAGTTGATCTAAGTTGTTAAACGGTTAGACTTGACCTTATCTGACGAAATGTAGGGACAGGGTGAGCCTTGATGAATTTATTTTAATTTACTGTTATTAATGTCTATTTAATTTATTTTTCAGACCAGTAGAGCGATCGGAGAAATCGTGAGAGACGCCCTGAGAGAGGCGCGGTTTGTGGACTGAGAGGAGGTAGATCGCCCTGAACCTGATCGACCTAACCTGAAAGAGGCACGCTAGGAGGCAAAACGCCCTGAAAGAGGCGCGCGACGTAGATAGAGGTAGTAGCCCCAAAGGAGGCGCAACTACGAGGGATGAAGGCAGAACAGCCCTGAAGGAGGCGCGCTACGATGTAGGTAAGGATGGTTAACGCTCTCTGTTTAATAGCATTCCATAAGAAGACGTCCGAATAAAATATTAATCTTTTCACTTATATATTACAGATATCTGAGGCTCCGGGTATGTCAAGGCTGACGTCGCGAACCTTGCCAGAAGTGAGCGGATAAGGAGAAAGAAAAAAAAAATTAATATAAGGATTACAAGAACGCCCTGGAGGAGGCGCGCGTCGACGCAAGAAAAACGAGAAAGCTCGAAGTAGGCGTGAAAGAAGGATGACCTCGTCAGATAAGTAGCACTAATTTGCCCGATAATTTCAGTATCAAAATTAGAATATGAAGTTTGTCCCGATATTTACAGGTGTGTTGACACGAGGGATTAACGGCGCGAAGAATTGACACCGCGAAGATGACCGACACCCGAAATGGACAGGGGCCGCGAACTGACACAAGTATGTATATTTCGAATAAATTACACGTATACGATATGACTAGTAATTACACAAATATATCTTAATAGTAATGACAACGTATTCACTTCACTAAACTATTATATGTTACAGGAAACACTGGGCGAATAACACTGTCACGCAGGTATATGTGGATGTGTGGATACTGAAATTAAGCGATACGGGATCGAACGAATAATTTGTCTCAAATGCCCAATGAATACTGAATGTCTGTCGAACGAACGGTGCACCCGTTTATATACCCGGTCGTTGAGGGCTCCTACCCTTCTAAACCGTAGCGCGCGCAACATGGTCCGATCCTGGTCACGCTTGTTTGTCGCAGGTATCACGCGTCGGGCAATAGTAAGCGGTCACGGTGTTTGTCAGAAATTTTCACGTGATTCGACGGTTCCTGAATGTTCTAGAAGCTTGAGGACTAGCATTATAATATAATATTTATATCGTTAATTTCTAGGTATATCGCAATTATTACTAGCGTTACGATAACTTATCTGATTAATTACTTATCGTCGCATTGTATTATAGCGTTGAACATAAATAATTGTAGAGATATGAGAGCATTTAACTAATTAACTTATTAATTAACAATTATTTATAATGTCGCATAATATTATTCGTGAATTATAAGGTCTAGATTAGTTTACCGACATTAAACTCGCTATTAACTATATGTATGTATGTATATCATTATAACTAGTAGTAAAAGTTTATATCTATATATATAGGTAATAATGGTATAAATGCACATGTAATATGCCGTGATATATTTACAATGAATGGATGAGGAGTGTGTAAGTGTGTATAAACGCATAAATTTGTGACAAGTTTATATTGTGAGAGATTGAGTGTGTAATTTAAATAATGTGTATGGAATATGTATGAATTAGCTATAAGATCCGTAACTATTGTGTTACCATGTATATGATATGTTGATTATGTGTATGTTATTATATAAGTATGCCTTTAATAAGTTTATAATAAGTTTATTGAGAATGCGTCGTTTGTGCGTACTAATGCGTCACCGTGTATATAAATTATTTATAGGATGTGTGTAATTGCGTGTTACTGGGTGGATAATATGTCTATAATAGTCAGATACCGATTAAACATTGTGTAGATGATAGGTCTATAACGTGTTTTTGTATCACCGGGTATATTAGGTGACTATTGTCATATAATTATATGGTGTGTCTATTATGGAATGTGTATCTATGTAATTATTTCTGGGTGTCCATTATGTGTTTATATTTGGTTTATGTAGTGTATGGTGTGTGTATTATTGTACCACCGTGTATGTAGGTATGATCATTTTGTTAATTATGCATATGTATATTGTAATTATCATTTATATCCAATAAAATGATAAAGGGGTTTTAAGAATATTATCATGTTCAAGTTATTTCAGACACTTTGTATAAGTAGAAGTTAATTAACTAACCGTATATATTTGCGTGTGACTGTCACTTATTATTTCTAACTTTCGTTATCTTCCAGAGCTTTATTCGTTTTAAATTCTATATGGGATTTTTATATTGTTTTCATTATAATATATATATATATATATATATATATATATCATGAGTGGTCCCTTTTAATTATTATTGGTTTTAATTGATCACATAAATGTTGTCTGAGCCTTTTTTTTTTTTTTTTTTTGTTAAGGCAGGGGAAATGCATCATGCATACCCGCCGACCTCACATTAGCCCGTGAAGGAAGTGTCGGCGGGTTATGTGGGACTTTAACTCACTAAAACTCTTGCGGGTGTCCGGCCTGGTCGATTGACGGGGGGAGCGTGGGCATTGCCAGTGGCATAATCTTCCACACTCCCCCCTTCGACATTTATGTCTTCCTCGTGGTGCCGGCCAGGTGAGGGCCGACACCGCTTAGTCGGAGAGCTGGCTATGCTCTCCGACTTCCGGCCGTGTGATGTTAATTATTTCGGGCTACGGGAGGAACACCACCTCTCCACGTAGCCCGCCTCCCCCCCAGATGGGGGGGGGAGGTGCGAGGTCCGAAGATCAGGGTCCCTACCCCGATCTCCCCCCCAGTCCCGGGTCTAGGTCCGGGGACTCTCCCTGTCTCCTTACCAAGGGGAGAGGAGGTCATACGGCCCCTCTATCCATGAGGGGCCGTCCATCCTTCGCCTGAACGGATGACAGCAGGTGGTAAGAGGAGGGAGGAATGCACTCGCACCCCGGTGGATTTTTCACCGGGCTACGTTCCTCCCCTTTGCCGTCATCCGTTTCCTTTCCGAGGCGGTGGAGGTGGGGTGGCATAGCCCCCCCGCCGGCAACCCGTGGACAGCGGGCTGTCTCGCAGGGAGACGACGACGTCGGCGAGGTTGTCGCACAACGTGCCGCTCTCTCTCTATCTTTCTCGGCAGCCTCCTTCCGCGACATAACCATCTCGCAAAAGGAGGCCACCGCCCTCCATTTGACTTCCCCCTCCAGCATTGCGGCGATTACCGCCCTGGGGGAAAGGTCAAAACCGATGACTGCGGTGAGGGCACGGCGCTCATTTGCCCACGCCGGACTACTGTCCAACGTGTGCTGCGCCGTGTCCCTCCCATCCTCGCAGTGGTGGCAAGAGGTGGTGCCCTCTTTTCCAATCCTGTGCAGGTACTCACCGAAGCAGCCGTGTCCGGTGAGTACCTGCGTCATCCTGAAAAAGACACCCTGGCTCCCCGTCAACCATTCCGATAGACGGAGAGCTATGGCCTCGACGGTCCTTCGACCCACATGGGTCTCTTCGACGGTGAGGTGGCGTCTCCACCTCACCAGAAAGAGCCGTCGGGCCTGGCACCTTAATTGTTGCTTGATCTCGGCCGTAATGGGGATGTTATTTCCTGCCTCCCGGAGCTGACGCACCCGCCGATATACTTCAGCGTGAGAACATGCCACCAGCTCCCATGGGGCCGGCCAGCCAGGATCGTGGCCGCCCTGTGCGAAACGGTGCGGTATGCCCGCGCCGCCCGTAGGGCCATGAGACGCTGAATTCTTCTAAGCGTTTCGCGCAATACGCGATCTCCCATGACCCTCTCGGTCCAGACCAGGGCCCCATATAGGGTCATGGCCTGGACCGTCCCGCACCAGAGGCGTCTGACGACGCCTCCAGGCCCTCCGAGGTTGGGCAGGAGATTGCCCAACGCCGCGGAGGCCTTGGCCACTTTGGGGGTTAGGAGAGCAAAGTGCTCCCTGAACCTCCAGGTGCCGTCTATCTGGAGGCCGAGATATTTAAAACTCGGCTCCACAGATACGAGGATAACTCTTCCCAGAGTCAGTCGGGTTTCCGGTGGCGCCCTATGAGAGCCGTTGTGCATGAACACGGTCTCGGTTTTTTGGAGCGCGACCTTCAGCCCGACCGCCTCTATTCGGCGCACCACCTCTGTCACCGCCAGCCTCGCCGTGTTGCGCGCCTCTATCCAATTGGCCCCTCCAGCCACGACCAAGGTGTCGTTCGCGTAGCACACTAGGTCGCAGTCTAGGGAAAGCCAGCCGGTGAGGACCCTGTCGTAGGCGATGTTCCATAGCAGGGGGCCCAGTACTGACCCCTGCGGAACACCCCTAGTAACAGGCCTGGCCTGCATCGGACCGTCCCGCTCCGGGGCAAGGAGATATCGGCCTCGGAGGTAATCCCCGACCATTCTCGGGGACCCTAAATCTCTCAGGGCCTCCCGAATGCGCTCCTAGGACAGAGTGTTGAATGTATTTGCGATGTCCAGAGACACCGCAAGTGACACCCCGCTCCTCTCACTATGACCTTCCGCGAGGGATCTCAGACGCAAGATCGCGTCGTAGATCTCCCCTCGCGGAAGTCAAACTGCCGGTCATTTAGGTCGGGTCCTACCTCTTTTATATGCCTGACTATACGGCCGGCTATGATGCGTTCCAGCATTTTGCCGGCCTCGTCTAACAGGAATATGGGCCGATATGCCCCAGGGCTGAGGGAGCCTTTTCTCGCCTTTGGAAGAAGGACCAGATTGCCCCTCTTCCATCGCTACGGGAACACCTCCCTCTTCAGACACGCGGAAAACAGTCTACTGAGGACACTCGCGAGTTTATCGAAGGTCAGCCTCCATATTCTTCGATGAACTCCGTCAGTCCCGGGGGCCTCTCCCGTAGCCTCTCGAGAATCTCTTCCATCCCCTCCCTGTGACCCCCATTTTCTCTGTCCACCCGGCAGGGATCGCTCCGGTCGCGGGCATCAAGGCCAACGCGCCAGTTGGCTCTAACGGGTCGCCGGGGAACAGAGTTTCGACGATATCGTCAAGATGCTGGGGGTCCAGGGAGTCTATCACTGGGGCGCCCGACTTCTTCAGTTTCCTGAAGACGGTTTTGTACGGGCACCTCCAGGGATTCTCGTCGAGGGAGGCGATAAACTTCTCCCATGCCCGACGCTTGGCGCCTCTTATCTCGGCGCCAAGGCGAGTTCTTATCACGCCATAGTTTAGGCGTTCGTTCCGCGTGTCTGGGTGGTCCGGTCCTAATCGTCTAGTGGCCCGACGAAGACGACGACCCTGGTGGGCGCATTCAGATTGTAAGGCAGCAATCTCCGGCGCTCACCAGTAGGTTAAGTCCTTCTTCTCACCGACCCTTCCAGGACAAGGGGCATTGACGCGGCGCACGCGTCGACGACCCCAGACATGAGGCGATTTGCCTCGGCATTGGGATCGGTGATATCACACGTCCTGCCTTCGTCGGGTCAGCAGGTCGTATGGATGCAGGCCAGGAGTTTGTCCTCATCCAGCTTTTTTAAGGCCCATCTCAACCTCCTCGGAGGCGCCGTTGTTGGCGGGAGTAGGGTGTCGTTGCACGTGAGGACCACCCGGAACCAGACGTATAAGTGGTCTGATCCGGTTTCTACGTGGTCCAGCACGTACCACTCCGACACCTTTCGCAGGGCAGCGATGCTAGCCCACGTGAAATCCACGATGAAACCGCCTCGGTGCCCCACGAATGTGTTGCCGCTGTCCTGGTTGAGGATCCGAAGGTCTTCGGCAGCGGCCCAAGTCTCCACCAGCCTTCCATTGGGATTCGTTCGCAGGGGAACCCTACATAGGAGAGTGGGCGTTAAAGTGCCCCGCGACGACGGCCGAGCGCGGTGCCAGGCCGCGAAGGCAGGCAGCCTCGTCTAGACGGCCGCCGTATTTCCGAACGGACAAGCTGGGAGGAGGTACACCCCCACCACCGTGATGGGCCCCAAGTCCGCCGCTACAAATTCCTCCTCCTGGGCGCGCAAAACGGGGAGAGGGGCACCTGCAGCGGGCCCGGCTACAATAGCCACCGATCCCAAGGTATCACCCACCCAGCGGTCGTCATCAGGTGATTTCACCTTCTTTTTTTTACGGAGAAGAGGGCATGCTGGTCCTCCGGCTTTGTGGCCCGCCGGGAGCCCCCTCTCCTTGCAGACCGGGCAGTTGGGCTGTTTGGTGCAGTCCGAGACAGCATGCCCGAGTCTTGCCGCAGTGGTAGCACTGCTGGCTCCTGTCCGCCGCAATACACGTCCGCTGCATACAGCCTGCACGTGGCCACGCGTGTGGCAACGGTAACATTGTAAAGGGCGGACGGGCAGTAGCTCGACCGTCCCTCTACTTCACCCAATCTAGATCGTCCCAGCTTTGGCAAGTTTTGTTTGCCGCCGGGACGGAGCATGTAACTATGACGGCCCTAAGGCCATCAGCTGCCTGTGTGAAGCGGCCAACTTTGATGTCGGCCGCCCCGCACCCGCCAGCCAGCGCTACTTCCGCGGCCAGCTTCATCGCGGCAATGGATTCATCAAGGCGGCGGATTCTAACTTCCGCCGTCTTGACAGGGCGCGAAACTTTAACTCCCTCTCTTTCCTCGAAAGCCTCTTGCAGGGCAGAGACCAGTTTAGCGGCCCTCTCCCCGCTTTCGACCCCGGGGATCTCCAGGACGAGGGCACAGGTGACCACCACTGCAGCCGACCGTGGCTGCTTCCTAGCAACTGGTTTATTGGCTGCAGTGGTCTTCCCCGGGGTCTTCCTTTTCGCTCCAGGCGTTGGGGTTCGGGGGGCAGTGTCCCTCACCTTCGAGGAAGGAGGGGATGTAGAGGGGGGAGCGATCGTGCTTCCGCCTTTTCGTCCCTTCTTCCTCCCGACCACAGTGGCCCAGGTCTTCACCTGCGGCTTAGCGGTTGCCGGGGATGGGGCATCGGCACCGGTCTGCCTCCTCAGCCCGTTGGGCCCAGGGGCTGCAGCGGGAGGGATGGGGGTGTGAGCGGTGTTGGCGGCGGGGGTGTTGGATCCACTTTCCCTCCCTTTATTACTCTTTTTCTTTCTATCCTAAGCTGGGGCTTGTCTCTCACTCGCCTCGGGTACTTTCTCTCCCTTTGGGGCTTTGGGGTCTGGAGAGAGATAACCTCTACCTTACTCTCCTTCGCGCCGGCAACTTCTTTCTTCCTCGGCTTACGAGCCTCATCCGAGAGCTCCTTAAGGCCTTTGCGGGAGGAGATCAAGTTCCTCAGGAGGGTCTTGATCTCCTCCATGTCCTTCTTCAGGCCCCCAATCTAGCGACGAGCATGCTCGTCAGTACTCCCGGGGGGTGCTCGAGATCGGAGGATACGAGGGGTACGGGGGAGGGCTCCGTCTCCATCGGTTTTTCCTGGCCCGTGGGGTGGGAGACGTCGTCTCTTTGGGGAGGGACTTTTCCACTCCTCAGGCCATGAACGTCCAGGTGGACCTTCTCCACATTGATAACCCTGGGTGAGGCAGGGACAGGGGCCGCAGCGGCAACAGAGCAGAACCTCTCCACCCTAAGGGCCTCGATTTCTTTCCAGCTCTGTTCCAGCTCTCTCCTGAGAAAGGAGACCTCTTTCCGGAGGTCATCTCCGGCGGATCCCTCTCCCTCGCGAGGTACTTGTTGAGAGCGCATGAAGCGGCTCTTATCTCCGCTGCCGTGTTTCTGAGGAGGCCCTGGAGCGGACCCTGCAGGTTCCCCAAGAGCCGGGCAACCTTCAGGATGGAGTTGGCCCCAATAAGGAGGCGACCAAAAATGTTGTCTTCCGGGGCCTGGCTGAACTCTTCCCTGAAGGTGTCCACCAACCTGACGATTTTCCCTCCCTTGTACTCAAACGGGACGGACGTGTCCAGGTTTTGTTGGCTTTGACCCTCTCTCGGGCGAGCCTGTCCGCTTCCTGTTTGAGGTAGTATTGCTCCACTGTCGGCGGTCTACCTCGTCCCCTTTCCTCAGGAGTCTCCAGGTCAAACTGCTCCTCGTCAGTGAGCAGCGCCGTCTCCTCACCCTCCGAAGCGAAGGATGTTCGCAATCGGGATCGGCGCGACGCGCTCAACCGGTCGGTGACGCGACCCTGGAGGACCTTCTGGAACCAGAGTTCCTCCGGCTACCTTTGCTACTACCAGTTGGCAGTGCATAGGGGATTGGAGTAGGGCTCTCCACCACAGGTCTTTATTGGACCCCCCCCGGCTCCGTCTTTTAACCTCGTTTTTGACGATGCCAGACCCGGTTTGCCTCGGGTCTCCCCTTCTTTCTTCGCTGCCGGGTTGTTGGTCCCGCAGGGTTCTGGCCGTCGAGCCTGGAGAGCACTACCAGAGCCTCTCCCAAGGTCCCCTTCGCCACCGTTCCTGAGGCGACCTTTGCTTCCCCCTGACGATTAATCGTCACCACACCAGTGACCTTGGGAGGGGTCTTTTTGACAAGAACTTCCTCGTCGAAGTCAACAGCTCCCCCTATCTCCTCAGAGAGACGAATTTTCTCGTCCTCTACCGCCACCGACAATTTAGAAACGTAATCAAAATCCATTTCTGAATTAATCCCACGCCCCGCTGCGGCTCCGCCACCCAGGCTGTACTCTCACCTGCCGCAGAGTGTCCCGAAACATGACCGGCATCACTCCACGACGGGGCCCCAAGTTCCCCCGGGGGGGGTGGCATACGACACGGGCCGGGGGATGGGCATCCCCGGCACTGGTCCCAGCCCCTTACTAACCCATGGAGGTTTTTACGCATCCATGAGCTTTCAGGGGTCCTGCGCCTCCGATCTCGTGTGACCGAACTCGTATCGCATACTAACAATATGCTGAACTCACCAGTCATCAGGTTGCACTGCTTTCGCCACTGTTAACGGTCGCCAGATACTTTATCCTATACAAATACCAAGGTTGATTGAACTTCGATGTCCTGGTATAATCGCCTCGTCTATTCGACTCGGAATTCCGTGATTATCTCCTAATTAACCCTCTTTCTTTGTTTTAGGTCTCCGCTGGATCAGCATCAGGTACGGACGATGAACAACGCCGCCTCAAGGATCAGCTTTCCCACGATGCAACAGGATCACCAATTCACGGACAGGGATTAGAATATTCAATTACACACAGGTAAGTTAAACTTTAACTTTTATTCAGTTTAAAATCACTAATAGTTGATTTCAGGTATTTGATAATTCTTTACCAATGTCTCACAACACTTTGACTTTAATATTCGCTACAACAGTCACACGTTTGTGATTTATTACGTATAATATTTTACGGATCCATAAATGTCATACAAGCTTTGCTTTAGACTATTTATAAGTTAAGTTAATGTCACTGTTCGCAACATACAATTTCGATAATCGCGTAGTTTTACTTTCGAACGTGTTTATTAATACATTTAATTAACGATCCGATTATCACGTATCACAGTGTTTATCTGTATTGTGCGCGTTATAAGTGTTTGTGGTTTTTGAGCGCTCGCGTATTTCGCGATGGTATGGTGAAACTCGTTAGAGATTCGGCAAGAGCTTCCGCCCGAGCTTGCCATACAAATGCTGCTTCTCGCTCGTCCAGCATCTCTTCTTACATACTTTTTTTCTTTTTGCAGTCCCCACCATGGTATCGCTTGCCAATCAGAACCCTGTGATGTTGCCTGCCAATCGGAACGCCTGGTCATGAGCGTCGCTCTTCATGGTTCGCGCTTTGGCGTTGGACTGGATTTTTCATTTTTTATTTTTATTTTTATTTTTATTTTATTTTATTTATCTTAACTTATTATAATGTGTCCTTATCGCTATTGTTACGATTCTTTAATTTTATAAAATGAACTTTTATTAATTCTAATTCTTCTTCTTTATTATTGTTTTTTGCCTTAGAAATAAGTATCTCAATGTTCATTTATTATTTTAGGTATTTCTATATATCGAATATTTCATATCTGTACTTTAATAATTTTTTATAATGATTCTGAACATTGAAGTACTTTTTTCTATCGTTTTATCTTTACTATAAACTAAAATTTTGTTTCCATTGCTTGGTAAGAAATTTTTTTCTATGTATTTATACTCGTAACTTTTGATTATTATTTAAAATAACTTTTAATCTTTTTTATAATATATTTTATATATTCATAATTGTAAATCAATAAGGTTCTATTTATTTCGATTATATTATAATTATTCTTGAAAGTAAAATTATAGTATTTTTCTCAATTTTAATCTTTTATTAAAATTATAATCAATTCTTCTAACATGAATTAATTTCTGTTAGGTATTTGTTAAAAATAAAAACTTTATTTCGGTTTTCGCTATATAAAGTTTGTTTTTCGAATATAAAATAACTTTTATAGTCTGATTGAATTTCGCTTTTGCCTTACAAACTAAAACTTATTCTATTGCAATATCTTTCGTAAATTTCGCACAATTTCATTGAAAATAAACTTTGACTTTTTTATTGCGCTCGCTTTTCATCGTTTTAAACGTTACGCTAATAAAATAAATTTCGCTCGCTTTCAGTGATTATTTTACTTAGATATAAGTTTTATTTGTATTTCTCTAATTATTTTTTATTTTTAATCTATTTTCCTTACTCACTACTTTTTACAATATTTACATTTTTCTTCTTCTTTCAGGTTGTTGGTTATTCCTGGGTTGTCACTGTCATGTTGTCTTTTGATGAAATTCGCTCATCCGGGCTGCAACCACTTGTCGGTTGCACTCGCAGGTACCGCAGCGGGTGGTGCCAACCGGGGGGCCCCATGGACGTATGGGACTGGGTCGCCGCTCCTCGGCCCAGTCTTGCCCTCCATGGCAGCCAACATACCGTGTCATCGCTCCCTCCGAGGCCAAAGTCCTCGAAGGGGGCACCGACGGTGCACCGCTTTGGAAGGGGAAACGGTCGCGATGCACCGCCGGCGGCACCCAATAACCGCTGCCAGGCCGACACCTTAGAATAAGTCCAAGCAGCTGGACCGACCCGGAGACGCTGGGCTGTGCCCGTCCACGACCCGCGTCGGCCCCTCCGCCGTCCCAGCCCCGACCTCGGAATAAGTCCGAGCGACCCGGAACGGCCCAGCCCAGTAGGTCCGGGAGTTCCGGAACTATACCGGCCCGTCCAACACGTCCGGCCCGATGGGCCCGGGAGTTCCGGAACACCATCGACCCGCACGGCTCCCCCTCGCGGCCGCGCATTCAAGGATAAACCACCCCTGAGCCGCTTGTCCACGAGGGAAAAGCCTCCTCCACTGTGAGACACTGGCCGAAGCCGGCACCCACGTTCCTCCGGAGGAACGCTGCGCGGCGGGAGCACCCACACACGTAGCACTTTCATGGGGCCGGGAGCACCCAGCCGTATCGCGAGCGGGGAGTAATCTTCCCCCAACGGTGCCGCGCCACCGGGCAATTAAAGTCGGGGCTGCCAACCAGTAATTGGGATGACACTTTAAACCCCAAAGGGTGGGCGTCATCCCTAAGGGAGTCGCTGGGTCTCCCCTTATATCTTTATAAAGGGTACTGTGCGCACTTAGTTCCCCTTCCACCCCGGAGGTTCACCCAACTTGGCCGAAGCCGTGTGGGTGTTCCATGGGGTTTCAGGGTTAAGCCTCCTCAACACGGCAAGGTGGCGCACAACAAGGAGAATGTTGTCTGAACCTCGAAGAGTTCTTATCAGGTCATTATAATTTGCCTTTAAAATATCTATGCATTATGATTTCTGCAGCGAGTCGCATATATATATATATATATACATATATGTGTGTGTATGCACCGAATTATATTCATGATTGATATGTGAAATAATTATAAATGATGGCTGACCGAATTTTTATTGGCAAACCAAATTGGATTTATGGTAAGGAATTATTATGGAGATGATGGGTTTGGTCGTGTCTTTTATTATTGTTAAAATTTGAATTTACTGAAATCACTGCGCTGCGGTGGAGTTCGAGTAAAATTGGCAAGTTATTATATTTGAGTAACGGAACCATTATATATGTACGTGGTGTTAATTCGGCTTTGGGATATAGAACTGCATTTAATAGTGAACGCACAATTATACATTAGAGATGCGGATTAAAATAAGTGAATTATTAAATTTGAAAATATGAGGTATTTCTGGGGTAAAATAGGTCTATAACAATGTACGCTTAACTTTTTATTGCGGGGCTGTAGCCCTATCAGTTGCTACTTTTTTTGGTTCTTTATGAGTCGAGGCGCCAGGTAATAGTTAATTAAGGTCATTGGACGAGTTTTTTATGTGATGTTTAAACCATTAAAAATTGGGTGCTTTTCTGCGTTGCGACAACTTTTGATATATTGGAAAAAGTGACTTAGGCTATGCATAGGAAGTTACAATTGCACATACGAGTTACTTGACTTGCTCAGATTTAATAATTAAAGAAAGTTCATATATAGGGTGTCCCAAAAGTACCGATCGGAGTGTATCATATGAAGCTTATGGAATTTAACCAAATGAATCGGTCGGTTGTTAAACACTATTTTATATGAATGTTTGGATAATATGACAATGTTGATTTATATACTGGGTGTCGATTTATTAACGTGAACATATGTCGGGAGTTGTGTTTCTGCTCACTTGCAGTTATGATCTCTTTCCTTGCGTGATTTTAGCTTGTTCTTTATATTTTTGTTATACCCATCCGGGTGGATGGTTAATTCTTGGTGAGTGTGTCTATGATGATGTGTACGTGCATGTTTGTGTTTAGTAAGAGTGATGGTGACGAAGTGACGTGAATATTGACTTATATTATCGCTATTACTTAATTTAAGCTATTCTAGTGACACTTACTTAATATTATGTTTCCTTTTTATTTTTCACTGCAACTAGAGTACTGCAACTAGAGTGACAGGACCAGATGGATAATTATAATGTAGTTAAATGAAATTAAGATATTTTGACCGATTTGATAATTAATTTTTTTTTCTTTTCAGGTGCTGAAGATGCAAACCAGAAGATGATATACCGGGTGACCGAAAAATAGGTAAGTATTTTCGATGGATAACTGATTAATTATTTCTTTTTACTTTCAGGTAGGGGAGAACCAGTGGTGAGGATAAAAGAAGAAAGAAGAAAAAAAAATTTGTTCTAGCTGGAAACATAATAAAAAGGTATTTATCGCATTTATCTAATTTCACTAATATTATATATATTATATATATATATGTATATATATATATATATATATATATATATATATATATATGAGCCGTTTATTTTGAAAGTGGCGTAAGTCCATTTTCCAAAAAAATCGAGTTAGCTACCTTAATAGTTACATTTTTACATGATCTTTTCATTCTAAAGCAAATTGTTACTAATATATTTAAAATCATTAAGATTTTGTAACACGAAAATTTGCTGGTTAATGAAATGATGAAAAAGTTTATTTTGAAAGTGGCGTAAGTCCCATTGTGAGAGTTTCAAATGGATATGGAAAATATTGTGCAATAAAATTTTATGAGATCACAGCTTTATGTTTAATTATCAAAGTAGCAGTTGAATTATCAATGTGCAATGAATTTGTTGTAAACAATTTAATTTCAAATTTCACTTTCGATCCGCTAACGGATTCATACGGATCTCCGGATATGCCCTTGTAATTTTCAGCAATTTGTTAATAATTTGTTTGTAACAAATTAAAAAACTGTATAAGAATATTGAATATATTAAAATATCCGAAGAGAAAACTTGTGAAAGTTCGAGTGTAAATTTCAATGTAAAAATAAAAAAACACTGAAATGGTGTCTCGAACTTAGGACTTTAACTTCCGTGTATCGGATGAGTCACAGCACGCAAAACAGCGCCTGTCCACAGAAAGAAGCACATTGTTTTCGCGCAGTCTGCGTTGAAAACCAGAGTGATGGACAGTGTTGTTTCACTTGCTGAGTATTTTTACTTATTTCTACAGTTTTCTTAAATTCGGATTGCTTAATTTGTGCTTTACTTGTAATATTATAAATTTCAACATGTTGGAAAATGCTCATCTTCAAGATACATCCGACAGTGACACAGGTAATTAAAATAACTTTCACATATTATGTGAACATGTGTATTTGTTATAATTTCATGTTATAATTTAACATGTTATAATTTCTGTACATAACAAAAAAAAATCCAAATTTCCTTCAAATTTTTAATTATAATTATTAAATTATAATTAAAAATTTAAAGGAAATTTGGATTTTTTTGTTATGTACAGAAATTATACCCATACGAATTAATACCAAAAAAAGATTTTTGGAATCAGAAAGTGAAGATGATCTAAAAATTACTCATTTTAATTTTGGAAATATTCAAAAAAGAAAAAGAATTATAGAAACATATTCTTCAACAGAAAGTGAATCTAATGACGCAGACGATTCCACAACAAAAATACTAAGAACGATAACACTTATATTCAAAAATTACGAAAAGTCCAACGGAATGTAGGAAAAAAATATTATACCCAAAATTAAAAAATTATCCCTGCTAAAGTGTTCCAAAACAAAGATTGCCACTGTGCAAAGAGTTGTATAAAATACTTTCATGCAGAAGAAAGGAAAAAGATTTTCGATAGATTTTGGAATTTGGGTGATTTTAATAAACAAAATATATTACTTTACTGAGGCTACTGAGCGCATGAGTGTCAAAAGAAAACGGTTAAGAAATGGTAAAGAATCGCCAAGAAACTATACTTTTAAGTATTTTTTATCTACTGATCACAGAAAATTCCCAGTCTGTAAAAATTTTTTCTTGAACACGTTTAATATAAGTGAGGAACGATTAAACCGTATTGTAAAATCTGAAAATCCAGGAAATGATATGCGGGGTCGTAAAAGTGGATCATCCAGAAAAATTTCTGAAGAAGAAAAACAATCTGTTCATAATCACATTCAAAGCTTTCCTCAATTTGAATCTCATTACACTAGATCCCACTATCCTAACAGGAAATTCTTACAGCCGGATCTAAACATAAGAAAGATGTTTCACCTATACCTGCTTAAATGTAAAGAAAATAATACTAACGCTGTTAATGAATGGACTTATAGGAGAATCTTTAAAGAAGACTTCAATTTACATTTTCATCAGCCGCGGAAAGATACTTGCCAAAAGTGTGATCTTTTAAACATTAAAATTAAAGGCATCGAATAATGATAAAGAAAAGACAAATCTTATAAACGAACACGATGCTCATTTAAGACAGGCAGAATTGGCAAGAGAATCATTAAAAAAAGACCAAAATTTGGCATTACATAATTCTGGTCACTATTTCAGTTTTTCTTTCGACTTACAAAAAGCACTGCCTTATCCAAAGCTAATTACTTCAGTTGCATATTACAAGCGTAATTTGTACATTTTAAATCTGGGTTTTCGCTACTTCCATGATGATAATGTTCACATGTATGTCTGGGATGAACCATCGCATCCAGAGGTTCACAGAAAGTAGCATCATGTATCCTGAAGCATCTAAAAACTCTTAGGAACGAAAGGCATATTATAGCTTACAGCGATATGTGTTTAGGACAAAACAGGAACATGAAAATAGCTGTGGTTAAAAAAATAGCTGTGGTTAAAATAGACATGGTTAAAAATTGTTCAATCTACCAAAAATAATGTAGATATCATTGATCATAAGTTCCTGCTATCAGGGCATTCATTTCTACCTAATGATAGAGATTTCGGAGTTGTAGAAATGGCGTTAAGAAAAAACAATTTATTGTTTGTCCCTCAGGAATTTTACGAAGTCATAAAAAAGTGTCGAAAGAATAAGTTCATTCTAAATGAAATGAAACGTGAGGAATTCATTTCAATTAAGTCTCTAGAAAACGCGACTTTTAAAAGGCTAAAAAATACTGACGGAGAAAGAGTAAATTGGTTTAAAATATGTTGGATAAGATTTTTGAGAAGCGATCCATATAAGTTATTCTACAAGACGACAATGAACGAGGATGCACCATTCAAAACATTGGATGTACTACCGCAATGAGGAAGACCGAAAAACTTTAATAATATCAAGTTGGTACTACTATACAAAAAAACGAGACCACTCGCAATCCTAAAATACAAGGACTTAATGGATTTATTACATTATATACCTAACCTAACCACCTGCACATAGTTATTTTAAATCCCTCCCGTATACACAAACTGGAGAAGACTGAATAATAATTAATAAAACATTATTAATTTTAATGTAAAAATTATTTAACAAAGAATATAAGTTGAATATTTTTTTGATTTTATAACATAAAAGTGTATACATTTATTTTTATTTCAAGGAAAATTTACTTTTCCTATGGACTTGTGCTTTCTTAAGAATTGAAAACGTCATTTCATTGATTTTGAAAGTGGCGTAAAAGTCCATTCATAGCCATCAAAAACATATTATTTCTTAAATAATGTTAATTATGCTAATTGGGATGATAAATTTAACACTCTTAGAAACCCAAATACATTATTCTACTATGTTATCTGCTACCCATATTTTTAAATTTAATCCAACGCAAACCCTTCAATATCTCGATTCGAACATAAATGGACTTACGCCACTTTCAAAATAAACGGCTCATATATAAGAAAGAAAAGAAAAAAAAGAATGTGATGAGATCGTTGCACTTTATTGTGATGAGATTGGTGCATTTTATTGACAGATGGTTGATTCTTCATATAGGAGTCGTTGATTTCCCGTATTACTAGTCGGGGGTTTTCGGTCTGTATTATTGTAACGTTGCAGATGTCGTAGCGCACTTGAGCAAACACTAACAGGTTGGTGTTTTCCACCGTCAAGGTGTATGCTGTGAGGTGTCCTGCGATTTGTAGTCTTTTGGCAATTCCTCTATACAGGACGGTATGCCGTAGTTGAGTGCATCCTCCATGAACGAAGGGGGATCAGAAATTATGAAAGCCCTCTTCGTCGGTGCATTCTAGATTGGTGTATGTGCAGCTAGCACAACTAGGTAAGAATATCTTGTTTTCCATCGTGTCGATCTTGACAATGGTCCGTTTGAACGTTCTGTGCAAGTATATGATGCATTTTGTTTTCAGATCATCTGGTGGCGGGTTGTGGGCATTGCCAGCTTCGGTCAGCGAAATAGTGCGGCTATTCACACGGTTGGCGGAAAGGCCGTTGAGGGTCAGGTTCCCAAATTGCAGTTTCCTTTCTGCGTGTACGCGCATGCATACCGGGGCAGATACAGGTAAGTAATGTGTCGTTTATTGCTGGTAGGTGTTGTAGATTCTCTCGTGGTGTGGTCCATGCGGCTGGTCACGTAGTTTATCTCTATGCGGCAGCCTAGGACGTCCGCTGTGGAGAGTCTGGGCGTTGCGAGGATCTCCACGTCTCGAGTGATTGGAAACTTCCCGTGTAGTCGACAGGCGTCGTTATCGAGCAGCGAGATTGTGGTCCTCGCACGGCGTGTTCCAGTCGTAGCCTACGAGGGCGTTACAGTCCTGGGTTGCCAGATACACTAGGAAGACGATCAGTGGAGTCATTGTAAACCCTATGTTGATTCTGCTTAAGAGAAAAATGTAGAACGGCATGATCCTGTCTGAACCAGAAAATGGAGAAGGTAACTGAGTATTCTAATCTGAAACAAAAAAAGTAGTCATCGTGGTTCGCCGTAATAGGCTTTCCATAGTCTATTGACGTGTACTATTCGCGTTGATTTATTAATTTGAATTCGCACGTTTTCGTGATCGAGGATTTCGATAATGCGGTACGGACCATGATATTCTTTTCCAAATTTATCTGTTTTACTCTCGTTTAGTAGAAAGACGTTATTGTTTGCGTTAAAAATCGTCGGGTTTACGCGTTTATCGTAGTAGGTCTTGGAATGTTCTTTAGCTCTAATGAGGTTGGCTCTAGCGACTTCTTGTAGTGCTTTTGTATGCTTTCGAATAGATTTGTTAAATACGAATTATATGTTTCAGGGTGTTCTTCGGGTTTGTATCCCGATAGAACTCTGGCGATATGTCCGAAGATTAGTTCGTGAGGTGTGTACCCGGTACCTTCGTGTACCGAGGTATTATATGAAAAACTGGCACGCTCAATGAGGTGGTCCCAGGCTTCTTCTTTATTGACGAAGCACTTCAGGTATTCCATTAGAACGAGGTATGACCTTTCGAGTGACCCATTAGATTGTGGGTGGTGAGCAGTCGTTCGGAAGTGTTGGATACGGAATTTTTTGGTTACGCTTTTTATGAGTACCGGTGAAGTTCGTTCCTTGGTCGGTGAGTATGCTTCGGGGACATCCAAAACGACAGATAAAGTAGTGAATAAAGGCGTTCGCCATGGTTTCGCCTCTAGCGTCTGGTAGCGGTGCGTATACTGAGTATTTGGTGAGGAGATCTTGCATCGTTAGGACGTATGAGTTGCCGCTAGAAGTGGTTCTGAGTGGTCCCACTATGAGCCACTTTGTCGAAGGCGTGTCCAGGTGTGTCGGTCAATATCATTGATTGTCGAGTCTTTCTTCTAACTAGTTTCATAGATTGACATGTTCGGCAATTCCTGATATAGTTTATTATATCGCTTTTCATTTTGTTCCATGAAAACTTTTGTTTAATTCGCTGGTACGTCTTCGTGATGCCCTTATGTCCACCGACGGTATATTCGTGATTTTCACGGATTATCGCTGTATGGTCCTCTACCGGAGGAGTGACGGTTGGTCCATGACTTACGCTGATGGTGACGGGCCTTTCGGAGAGTATCGCTTGCAGTGCCTGTAAAACTCGGTCCCATGGTATCGTGTCAAGGCTGGATGTCTCTCGTATGCTAACAGTGTGTAGTTGTAAATCCGTCATCACGTCGAGGGTTGATCTGAAACATTCCTTTAAGATTTCTTCGTCCAATAATGTAGTTCTTTTTTCTTTTGCAGGTAGTATTATGATGTGACGTCCCACGTCTATGGATGGATAGACTCGCGCTCTTCCGAGCATTAAGTCGTCTAGCGGAGGTAGGTATCCATCTTGCATTAATTCCAGAGCTCCCTTATCGAAGGGGTGTTTATCAACGGTGACCAGTATGATTATGTTATCGTTGCAATTCAGTAATGGTATATTGCGTTCCTTAATACGGCATCTTGTGCTATGGGTGGTTATTAATTCTGGTCTCATTTGCAGGGTTTCCTCTTTAGGAAGAATTTCCAAGGTGTCGGGTTCCTTATCGCTGTTGTCGTCTCCAGTGGTTTCGTCCGACGGTTCTGCGGCGGGATCGGGTGGAGATTCTGAAGGTATCGAAGGTAAGTGTGATTGTTTTTTCTCGTGACTGAAATTGCGCTGCGTTATCGTCATGTTCATTGTCCGTCTGTTCGTCAAAGGGGTCCAAGACTCTTTTCGTAGTTAATAGTGGTGTTTGCGGGTAATTCGTAAGATGTGGAGAAGATGAAGGATGGGAAAATGTGGGTGGAGGTAGACCGGATGATGGAGGTTTACTGTCGAATATTTCCTCAGAAGAATCGGAGGCTACAATATAGGGCCGTGAAGTGGTTATTTCACTCTCGACTGTAGGCCTTCTGGTAGGTATTTTCCGACACCTTTCATCATCAGAACTGTCATCGTCCGTGCTTGTAATTAGGTCTCGTACTTTTTGAGGGAGATGTATGCGTTTCTTTTCGATTAAAAAGATGGAACTAGTAGCGGTTATAGGATTCCTGGATAGAGCATCGGCATTTTTGTTGGTGACACCTGCTTTGTATGCGACTGTGTATTCGTATTCTTCGAGTTTCAGGCGCCATCGCATAAGGCGAGAGATTGGGTCCTTCACTCGGTTTAACCAGGCGAGCGGTTGGTGATCCGTCACGAGCGTGAACTTGCGCCCGTAGAGGTAAGGTCTGAAGTGTCCGACACAATAAATTATGGCTAGCAGCTCTTTTTCTGTCATCGAGTAGTTCCTTTCGGCTGAATTGAGTACTCTAGACGTGTACGCGATTGGCAAGTCTTGGCCGATTGTTCCTTGGCTTAGGACTCCAGCGATAGCGTAGTCGGATGCGTCCGTAGTGAGCAGAAATTCTCGCGTGAAATCCGAGAATTGCAGTACTGGTTCTTCGCAGAGTCGTTTTCGAAGAGTTTCGAAAGCATGTGTATTTTCGTTCCATGAGAAGGTGCAATTTTTCTTTAAGAGGTCCGACATTGGCTTGGCTATTCCCGAATAGTCAGGGATGAAGCGGCGGTAGTAGCCTGATAACCCTAGAAATTGCCATATGTTTTTCAGACTCCTTGGAACTGGAAAGTTTTTAACAGCTGAGACCTTATGAAGATCTGGGCGTACACCAGTGTCTGTAATTACGTGCCCGAGGTAGACGACTTCATGTCGCAGAAACTCACATTTATCTGGTTGGTAAGGTGAAATTGGCGGCTTTTAGACGTTTCATTAGTTTATCCATTTTAATATCAAGGTTCCGTAATGAGCTTGCGTATATCACTATGTCGTCCATGTACACCAAGAGTTCTATACCTTGCAATCCGGTCAATATTTGGTCCATCAATCGTAGGAAAGTGGCCGGTGCGTTTTTGAGCCCGAATGGCATCTTGGAGAATTGGTAGTGGCCATGTGATGTAGAGAAGGCGGTCTTGTGCGCATTCTTGGGATCCATTGGGATTTGATAAAACCCGCTGGCGAGGTCGAGGACGGAGAAATATTTTGCACTGCCCAACTGGTCGAGGATATCGCTGATATTTGGCAGAGGGTAGGCATCTCCTAGCGTTTTTTTTGTTGAACCTCCTGTAATCGATGACCATTCGCCATCTCTTGTTTCCAGCTGAATCCGGTTTCTTCGGAACGATCCAGACAAGGGAACTGTACGGTGAAGTGGATGGTGTCACTATATTTTTCTGAAGAAACTGTTGACCTGCTTATTTATTTATTCTCGGTGTATGGGCGGGAATCTATACTGCTTGGTGTGTATCGGTATCTCGTCCGAAGTGATTATTTTATGAGTGATTGCTGAGTGAAGTTTGGTCCAGATATTCCCCTGGTATGTAGAATCTGTCACTGGCCGCTTTATTAGTTAGAATATGTTTCCTTTTTCCAGGTCGTTAAGATGATCGAGGCGCAAGAGTCGTATTATTTGAGTAATTCTGTCCGGTGTAGAGTCTTTCGTCTAGTTGTGTTCACACTGGGTGAGTATTTCCGGCGAGTTTCTTAAGTTGTTCCAGTGTATCTTCTCATTTACCATATTGACTATTTGCACTTTGTGTAGATCGCTGTATTTCGTATGATTTGGTGCACGCTGATTGGTGGGTATGTAATGATGTGTATGATTATTTATCTTAGGTTGCTTATTTGTAACTACGCACGAAGGAGGTAAGTCATCCGCATCTGCGGGGTTTAGAGGAGAGTAAGGGAGAGCAATTATAGAAGATCGACCGCCTGGGCCGAGAACAGAGGAAGGGGTTCGCACCGACGCGAGAGCGGAATCGTCGTTCGCCGGCGGAGATAAGGATCCCCTTTCTATGTAAGTAATGTGAGAGTGATTTGTAATAATAGTAGTGGAATCAAAAGATGTGTGCGTAAAAATAATTATAGCTTGGAATGTTACGTTTTTTGTAGGAAATGAGGGATAATCGAGAGAGTATTGGGATGTCGACCTAGGTCGACGTCGCACCTTGGCAGTGCTCCTGCCCGTAGGGATGCTGATCGAAATTAATGTTTTGTGTTAGCGTATTACGAAGAGGAGATGAAAGGGTAGGTGTGTTTTGCTTTTGTTGCGTATTTTGTTTGTTAAATGATGAATTTGTTTCTTTGTTATTTTCAGCGTGTATCTTGTTTTTTGTGTTATTGTATGATTTGTTGATGAAAATAATTTTTTGTAATTATAAAAGAATTTAGTTATAATGACTTGATTGAATTTTAGATGAAAAAAATAAGGTATTGTTTATAAATTATTGTTAATTAATAAATGGATTGTTTGTAGGTTTTATGCATAAGGAGTATTTTAATAATTACTCAGCTATATAATTATATATTAAAATTATTATTTTATATGTTAATTAATTATTTGTTTATAAACAAATAAGCTTATTTTTTACTATAATTTATGGAAAAGGAGATGAAAATCTTGTTCGGGGGTTGTTGTTAGGGGTGTCCAAATATGAAGTTTTGGCATCTTTATTTTCTTTCTTTCACTCACTCTGTTCCTTCCTTTTACGCACACACTCAGACATACACATATCGCGTGTAGCAATCAGCTGATCGCAGCGTCTAACGGCCGGCGATTCGGAACAACTTTTGGTCATTAAAGTAACGTTATTTTAAGAAACACTTATTCCTGACGTAATTATAAGACATTTTCTTCTTTACCAAAATTTTATTTAAAGTATAATTTTATGTTATAAGATAAAATAGTTAGCGACTCATACCGCGGTAATCACTCGTCGAACGGTCAGCTGCGCTCGCGCTCGCTGTGCGCCGCGCCGCTTCTGCCTGCCTTCTATACTCGACGTGCGATTTGCTAATTATTTTTGCTTATAACTCAAAAACTATGGTTCAAATCAAATTTTGGTAAAGGAAAAATTGTCTTAGAATTGTGTCAGAAATACGTCATTTTACGGACGGAAGGTTGTTCTGGGACACCCTGTATATATCGGTCTTTATATCTGTCTGATTCATACGAACAATGCCGTTTCTCTTTTCTTTTTATTTATTCTTTGTTTATTGATGTATTACTAGAAGACCGCGTTTTTCAACTTTTTATTTCTTTTCTATTTTTGTTTTATTAAATTATTTATCGTAGTGCCATAGCAGAGAACGCATTATTAATCGTGTCACGTCCAGCGCCTCCGCTTGACACCAGTCGCCGTCCGTTGACGCCATACGCCATCTGTTAAGTAGACAATAGTAAGCGTTAAGCGCCTATAAAAATCTTTTTTTTCTTCTTCTTTTTATATATATATATATATACATATACTTATTAGCAAAAATAGATTAAGCCGATAAATACCTTTTCATTATGTTTCCGGCTAGAACATTTTTTTTTTGTTTCTTTTTCTTCTTTCATCCCCATCACTGGTTCTCTCCTATCACCTACCTAAAAATAAAGGAAAATAATTAATTAGTTGTCCAATGAAAATTCTTACCTATTTTCCGGCCACCCGGTATATCACCTTCTAGTCCGTATCCTCAGCACATGAAAAAAGGAAGAGAAACGGCCTACTAAATCAGTCGAACATCTTAATTTCATTATAATTACCCATTTAGTTTTGTCACTCTAGTTGCAGTACCTGAAAAATAAAAAGGAAACATAATATTAAGTACGCGTCAATAGAATAGCATAAATTAAGTAATAGCGATAATATAAGTCAATGTTCACTCCACCTCGCCGTCATCACTCTTACTAAACACAAACATACACGTACACATCACCATAGACACACGCATCGAGAATTAACCACCACCCGGTATAACAAAAATATAAAGAAAATCTATATAACAAGCTAAAATGACGCATAGAAAGAGATCATAACTGCAAATAAGCGGAAATACAACTCCTTACAGATGTTTACCTTAATAAATTGACATCCGGTATATAAACTAACATTGTCATATTATCCAAACATTAGTATAAAATAGTGTTTAACAACCGACTGATTCATTTGGTTAAATTCCATAAGCTTCATATGATACACTCCGATCGGTACTTTTGGGACACCCTATATATGAACTTTCATTAATTATTAAAACTGAGCAAGCCAAGTAAGTCGTATGCGCAATTGCAACTTTCTATGCACAGTCTAAATCACTTTTCTCAATATATCAAAAGTTGTCGCAACATCGAAAAGTACCCAATTTTTAATGGTTTAAACATCACATAAAAAACCCGCCCAGGGTTCTTAATTAATTATTTCCTGGCGCCTCGACTCATAAAGAACCAAAAAAAGTAGCAACTTATAGGGCTAAAGCCCCGTAATAAAAAGTTAAGCGTACGTTGTTATAGACCCATTTTACTACAGAAACACCTCATACTTTCGATTTTAATAATTCATTTATTTTAATCCGCACCTCCAATATATAATTATGCCTTCACTATTAAATGCAGTTTTATATCCCAAAGCCAAATTAATACCACAATAACATACATATCTAATGATTTTGTCACCCAAATATAATAACTTGTCAATTTTACTCATACTCCACCGCAGCGCAGTGATTTCAGTAAATTCAAATTTTAACAACAATAAAAGATTTGATCAAACCCATCATCTGCATAATAATTCCTTATCATGAATCCAATTTGGTTTGCTAATAAAAATCCGTTCAGCTATCATTTATAATTATTTCATATATCAACCATGAAGATAACTCGGGGCATACACATATACATATATATATATATATATATATATACATATATATGCGACTCGCTGCAGAAATCATAATCCACAGATATTTTAAAGGCAAATTATAATGACCTGGGCCTCGAGGCTCAGACAACATTTAAGTGATCAATTAAAATCATTATTAATTAAAATGGACCACTCATGATACATATATATATATATATACATATTATAGTGAAAATAATATACATATCCCATAAAGAATTTAAAACGAATAAAGCTCTGGAAGATAACGAAAGTTAGACAATCACACACAAATATATACAATTAATTAATTATCTCTTACTTATACAAGGTGTCCGAAATAACTTGAACACGATAATATTCTTAAAACCCCTTTTTTATTTTATTGGATATGAATAATAATTACAATATACATATGGATAATTAACAAAATGATCATACCTATATACACGGTAGTACAATAATACACACATCATACATTACATAAATCAAGTATAAACGCATAATGAACACCCAGAAATAATTACACAGATACACGCTCCGTAATAAACACAACATAAAATTATATAACATAAGTCACCTAATATACCCGGTAATACAAAAATACGCGCGTTATAAACTTATCATCTACACAATATTTAATCAGTATCTTGACTATTATAGACATGTTATCCACCCAGTAACACGCAAATACACACATCCTATAAATAATTTATATACACGGTGACGCAATAGTACGCACAAACGACGCATTCTCAATAAACCTATTATAAACTTATTACAGGCATACTCATATATTAACATACGCATAATCAATGTATCATATACATGGTAACACAATAGTTTCGGATCTTATAGCTAATTCATATATATTACATACGCATTATTTAAATTACACACTCAATCTCTCACAATATAAACTTGTCATAAATTTATGCATTTATACACACTTACACACTCCTCATCCATTCATTGTAAATATATCACGGCATATTACATGTGCATTTATACCATTATTACTTATATATATATAAACTTTTACTACTAGTTATAATGATATACATACATATAATTATATAATAGCGAGTTTAACGTCTGTGGACTAATTTAGACCTTGTAATCCACGAATAACATTATGCGACATCATAGATAATTGTTAATTAATAAGTTAATCAGCGAAATGCTCTCATATCTCTACAATTATTTAAGTACAACGCTATAATAAAATGCGGCGATAAGTAATTAATCAGATAAGTTATCGTAACGCTAGTAATAATTGCGATATATCTAGAAATAACGATATAAATATTATATTATAATGCTAGTCCCGAAGCTTCTAGAACATTCAGGAACCGCCGGATCACGTGAAAATTTCGGACAAACACCGTGACCGCTTACTATTGCCCGGCGCGTGTTACCCATGACAATCAAGCGTGATCAGGATCGGACCACGTTGCGCGCGCTACAATTCAGAAGGTGGGAGCCCTCAGCGACCACGGGTATATAAACGGGAGCACCGTGCGCTCAACATTGAGTATTCAGTTTTCGCCCAGACAGTTCAGATCATTCAGTTTACGCTTCGACAGTTAATTCATACAGTTCATTCGGCATAGTCAGTATTCGATCAGCAGTCGATATTCGATCAATTAGACAGTTTACCCAATATTCATATTCGATTCATACAGTAAATTCATTGTACGTACAGACAGTCATTCATACGATTTAATAATCAGTTATCTTTATAGCATTCGATCATACATACGCTCTTGCAAATTTTCACACAGTGTAATTAATATTATATCTTCGAATCAGTGTTTCTAGTTCATTAGTCGGTATTATTCACACAAAATCATTAACTCAGAGAGACTTCGAGACTAGCATATCGCGAATACTATTAATTAGCTTTCAGTTCTTGCGTTTACTGTCGTATAAATTTATTCTTGATTAATTGTTTCCACTGTCACTATTATATTTCCTTTCTCTTTTTCGATTTTCACGGCGTTCACAATACATATCGAATTCTATCTATCACTTTCAAAGACATTTTATCTTAATTTTCATTCACAGTAAATTACCTCTATCAACAATATAAGTGTTATATCTTCTCTTCTCCAGACAATCAGATTATTATTAATGCCGCCTATCTAATATCGTTTAAGCGTCCGAAACCTGTCCTCGCGTGAAATTATAGTCAAAGGAAGGTTCTATTAACTGATGTTGTAATCTTAATATTATTGTAGATCCACATTCTCGTATACACCTGCGTGACAGTGTGTTCCCCAGTGGTTCCTGTAACACATAATAATTTAGTGAAGTGAGTACGTTGTCGTTATTATTAAGATATATTCGTGTGATCATTAATCATATTGTTTACGTGTAAATTACTCGAAATATACATACCTGTGTCAGTTCGCGGCCCCTGTCCATTCCGGGCGTCGGTCATCTTCTCGGTGTCAATTCTTCTCGCCGTTAATCTCTCGTGTCCACACCTGTAAATATAGAGACAAGCTTTCTATTCTAATTTTAATACTGAAATTATCGGGCAAATTAGTGCTACTTATCTGACGAGGTCATTATTCCTTCACGCCTACGTCGGGCTCTCTTTTTCATCCTGCGGCGACGCGCGCCTCTCCCAGGGCGTTCCGGTTATCCTGCGTCAGTGCGCGCCTCTTCCAGGGCGTTCTTGTATTCCTTATAGCTTCTTCTTTTATTTTTTTTCTTTTCTTTTTCCTTATCCGCTCACCAGTGGCAAGGTCCGCGACGTCCGCCTTGACATACCCAGAGCCTCAGATATCTGTAACTTATAATTGAAGAGATTAATATTTTATTCGGACGTCTTCATAGGGAGTGTCATCAGACAGAGAGCGATAACCATCCTTACCTACACCGTAGTGCGCCTCTTCCAGGGCGATCTACATCCTTCCTACGTAATGCGCCTCTTTCAAGGCGACTCTACGTCCCTTCTAGCAGTGCGCCTCTTTCAGGGCTGTTCTGCCTTCATCCCTCGTAGTGCGCCTCCTTCAGGGCCGGACTACCTTTATCTACGTCGCACGCCTCTCTCAGGGCGAACGACTCTCATCTCCGAGGAGCGCCTCTTTCAGGGCATTCTGCCTCCTAGCGTGCAGCGCGCCTCTCTCAGGGCGATCTGCCTCCTCTCAGTCCACGAACCGCGCCTCTCTCAGGGCTTCTCTCACAATTCCTCCGATCGCTCTTCTTGGTCTGAAATATAAAATAAATATTAAATTAAAGCAAATTCATTAAGGGTCACCCTGTCCCAACAACCCGTCAGATAAAGTCAAGTTAACTCGTTTAGCAATTTACATTAGCGCGTGTACGAGCCCCTTATCACCTATCATAACCGACCCCTTTGGTTCTGTGTGTATGTTTTTTTTTCTTTTCCCTTTTTCATCACTCGCTTTACTATCCCTAACCCCTGTCTATATTCCCCCGTGTATTCAACCATGGCTTTGATTATAATTTCGCTTACTTCCTTAGCTGCGTCATGGGTCGGTCACGTCGATCAGGGCGCGCTCATCAACTGAAGCGCCTCATTCGGTCGCTATACCAAGACGGCTCTTACCTAACGGTCCGAACAGCCGCCTCTCCACCGGATAGTCAGAACCCAGCATCCGTCGGATATTTCACATACCCTCCACCGGGAAACCATACGGCGGAGTCCTCGGCTCCTGACCCGTTCCACGACGCTGTCACTTCACCGGCATGCAGTGTGACGTGCTGTGACCCACTGTTATCGTCTACCTAGGTGTCAATAACAGGGTTGCTCTCTATTTAGTTTTTTGGGTAATCTGTCTAAATCGGCTATACCCAGGGCTTCGCCGAGAGCAGGATCAATATGTACTAGGAACTAATAAATCGGGGGATTTTTTTACTGATCTGAAATGATAATAATAGAACCTTGATTTAAAAACTCTTTAATGATATTATCTAAATCGTAAATAATGTTTTCTCTATTTTCTTCTATAAATTGGATTAAAGTTTCTAATATGACTTCAGGGTCAACAAAAGGATTTTGTTGAATTTCAAAATCAGTTGTCTGAAGCCTCATTTATTTTATTTTATTTGATAAGAAAAAAAAATTAAGAAAGTTGGAAATAAAGCGATTAAATTTATGATATATGTATTTGAAGATGATTAAGAATGTTAAGCAGACGCGTTGAATCCCATTATTGTATATTTGATATAGTCTGATGGTCAGAATACAATTCACTCGGCACTAACGAGAGGCTGAGGAAGTTCTAGGAACTCCATGACACCATGACAAATATCGCATATACAATGAACGTGACGCACAATGACACTCGAATTAAAGATGAAAGGAAAAAAGATTCTATAATTATATCTGCAATTTAGTTCTGAATTTATTCAATTTTTAAGTTGGAGCAATAATTATGATTAGAAAATTTCAATTTTGAAATTATAAATAGATTGTGATTAGTTTGACAAATTTTCAACTATATTAGAATTGGGATAAGGATTATGGTGGTACATGATAGTAATTATGAGGGATTACGTACTTACTGTTGTATAGTAGAATTCACCGTCGGAGCAATTTCAAATGTATTGATTTTGAAAGTTTTAATCTACGACTTGTATAATGTAAGAGCAAATTTCTCATTAATTAATGACTGCTTTAATATGAAGAACAAAGTTAAATTGAGAAATTAAATGATTTGGATTTGTATTGAATGTAGATATCTCTTTCCTTAAGTCAACTGTTGTAATATGATTTTATTTTTCATAAATATCGTTGATGCATCTATTCATATAATAAGAAAAGATTATTAAAATTGTTATTGCTTTTATGTAGATGTATATATATGTTAATAAGAGTATGGTTCTTTGCAGGTTCAGCACTGTGTGGTGAGGTGTCATATAAAGAAATGTACACTGGAATATGATGTGGTGGAGGCCAGCGATATAATTTATTGTTTCAAAATCACTGTCTCCGATGGAAAATAGGAAAAAGAGATTAAGCAAGGGATGCTCCGTTATTTTTATTATTAAATTAAGTATAGCGAGTAATTAATTCTCTTACACTGATGGATCGATTATTTAATTTCATTCAAAATTTGCAAATTTCTTGATATAGTATTTTAACTTTATAATTCTTGAGAGTAGTATCAGAATGTGAGTCAATTTGTAATTTTATAAGTGTGAATAGCCTGAACTGTGAGTTATTCAAAAGAGTGAGATATATATATCTATATCTTGTATGTATGTCTAGTTAACTGTATAAAATTTTTATTTCGAAGCTTAAGGATGGAACAGTTTATTGCATTAATCGTAAAAGCATGTGTCTAGATTGTAATTATAATTGTTTTGCAAAATCAAAGTTGTTAGAGTAATATGGTGTCATATAAATGTCAAGTACGATGTGTTATATATAGTATTTCAATTCGGAATTCTTTTCTTTTTTATTATATTTTGTTGGAATATGGGTACGTTTTCTTTTTTTATTAAAATAGTAATATTCTTCTTGATTGAACATATGCGCGAGTGTGTGAATGTATTTGAAATAGTGACCTTTATTAATGTTTCTAGTTTTGCTGATTTTTCTAGGCCTTTTCCTCGTACTCTGGACGTCGTGGATCTCCCTCAGGGATGTCAGTGGCGGAGGTTGAGGCAGGATGCAGCTTGATTTCAACCAAAGGTCCGGGCCAGCCAATAAATTCGAAGGTTCTTCGCGAGATGGGAACTTCGACTGAGTCAGATGCAGGAAGCTGATCGAAAAGTTCTACGACAATTCTTTGATTGTCCGGTACGTTAATTGAATTGTCTTTTTCTACTTGGCTGAGACCGTTATCACTGTTCGAAATTTGTCTCTGTCGGCGTAAAGCGGCACGTAGTTGTCTATGTCGTTTACCGGCGCGACGAGAACCAGGCATTTACTATAAATTATAAATCAAAGTTTTATTCTAATTTTAAAGGTATTCATTACAGTTTGACAATCTGGATCAAGCGACATTCAAGCAGCTCATCGACTAAGTCTCAGCTTTACTCGAACTAACACGAGGGGCACGTCACTCTGCTCTATCCCAAGCACGGGTCTCGCTAACGCTCAAGATCCAGACGTACGTTAAATATTTAATTGATATTAAAATTAATTATAGTAAATACTGGTTGAGGATGAAGGAACACTATTTCAAAATAATGATCTTGTGAATATTCTGAAATAAGCGACTATGTATTTTAAAAGCTTGAAGATTTTACAGAGATTGCAAGTAATGATTACAAATGTTGGTCACAATTCGAATGTAAAAGGTACAACCGCACTGTACCAGAAATTGAAAATTAATTAACAATAAAGTAGTAATTCTAAATTATAATGTAGAATGAGTCGCAGGTCTAAATTATAATATAAGATGAGTCGCGAAGACGAGAAAATAAAGTATTATTAAAGATCTACCTTGACGACACAAAGTAGCTGACGAAAACTAAGTTAAAATTGATTTTAGGACACAGTGAATGTATAAAGACACAGAGATGACTTTTCACGACTTCAGACTAACGTTTCGGGTAGATGTTGAAGTGACTTAACCGGATGAATATTTAAAAGCGACTTTTTAGATTGAAGGGGTATTGGCGACTGACTCCGTCCGCAAACTCGACTGACTTCCTGCGGTCCGTCCCCACTCTCGGGTCATCTCCCTCTAGGCGTCCGGTGGATCCCAAGACTTCCCGGGTTGGCTACTCGTCTGGTGGAGATGGATTCTTGATCTTGGTGAGGAAACTCTCCGCCTTCGAAGACGTCAGAAGCGGCGAGCTCTTCTTAATCTTAAGTTGATATTCAGCGGTGAATATCAAAAAGCACGTTGCTATAATATTTAGTTTCGTCGAGTCGCTGCGTCAAGAGATAGGCATAATATCCGGTTTCACTGGTCTCTGCGTTGACAAAATATTTAGTCTCACTGAGTTTCTGCGTCAATAGATAAGAATAATATTCGATTTCACTGAGTCTTTCTCGCCGTCACCTATTGCGTCATCATGCGAATGAAAGGCTCTTTGTATTATAAAATAATTTCGCACTCTTATATTATAATTCCTTTTACAGCAAGAGAGACTTATTAATTTAACTATAGTAAGAGTTAATATTCATTCTCAAAATTATTATGTCTCATCATTAATATTTCTTTGTCTTTTCACTTATTAATTTATGCTTTTATATTTAAATTTCCTTTAATTTTCTCTTTTGTTGTATCACATATTTCATATTGACATATCTGCTTTTATTATAGTATCTATATGGAAGATTTAATTAATGTAATTTAATACTGTTGTTTTTAATTTATAATTCCTTTCTATCGTGATTCCTTATGGTTTTACTTTAGCATAGGAGACTAGCTCTCTTTTACATATGTATGTATATAGTAATACTTGTCATACGTTATTTTTTAGATTTTTACTTTTTCATCAATTACACTAAGAGAAAGTCTTCCATGTAGATTTACATGTTGATATATAAAATCAGCTTAGTAAATATATTAACTTATATGGATTTGCGTATATATATATATATATATGAATGCTAGTGTGCGTATACCTTTTGAAATGTACTTTACTAAATAATATTTCTTTTTTTTCTTATTATTTTCCTTTTTGTTATAATTATGAAAATGTAAGATTTATAAAGCGTTTGTTAGTATGATTTAATTCTAATATAATTAATTTGCAAGTATTTCTGTTACGATCGCGTAATTTATTTATTGAATATCAACGATTCTGATATTACAGTAATATTTTATTTTCATATATTTTAGTAGAGAGAATTTTAACTTTTATTTAGAAAATTAATATATAGTAGTCTGATTGCAATTTTATGATTTCTTTACTGATAAAGGTCAATATTATTTTGTTAATACTTCTATGTAAGCAAGCAATGTTCAATTTAATAGCTATATAATACTATGCTCGATTAAATATTTTATTAAGTTGAATTTGAGAGATAAACGTATATATCTCAACGCATATTTATTAATATTTCTAGCGGTATGTTTATTTTTGAAAAATTTCATTTGAAATTTTTGGCGGAACGTTACACTGGTGAGGGATTCATTGGCTCCAGGGGAGATTGATCTTCTGGCTTTATTTTTTGTTGATTCACGGGTCCTCGTGCTAAGTGAAGTAGGAGATGTGTGAGAGAATTCCATACGGCGCCTAGCAGGTGAAGACTGTATCCGTACACGATGTGAAGGGCGTATCCATGGATTGTTGTGTCAACAGTCAATTTAATGAGTCGTATAATTAGGAATACTCCTAGAATTCCGGCCGTTGCTGATCCGAAGGTTACAAATCCACCCCAAATTCTTGAGACGGTATTCGAAGCTATTTTCTGGAGTGATTCCTCGTCTAGCAGACTATATATAGAGACTTCTCCGGGTACGAAAGCTTGTCCTGTCATCCCAAGGCTATGAAATTTAGAAGTGCTGGTTTCTCTGCAGGAAACATAATATGATCTCGTAACTTTTCTATATCCTTTTCAGTATATATTCCACTAATTGCTAATGGACCTGGGGTGAGGTATTTCCAACTCAAAGAGATCATCGGATATAATCGTTGTGGAGGTAATTGTATGACTTGTGGATCAGGGATGAGCTGGATCCTTGTATCATCTATGCGGTAGAATGTTGGTAGTTCAAAGTTACATTCCTTCTGAGTTCCGAATTTGGTGAGTATCCTTGATTTTGGCGTTAGAAATAGTGAAGCGTTCCTTACTATTACAGGGAGCTCGGCATAACATTCTTTTGTTCTCCGGATTATGGCGTTAACGGGAATACATTTTATTACATGAATTGCTTCTCCTGCAGTGACAGCCATGTATCCTGGTCCTTTCATTAACCGATAGGCGAATTTGTCAGGCTGTAAGGTGGCAAATGATAAGGTGTTAGTTATTACATCTTTTTCCAGCTCGCATTTCTGTTGAATGACATTGTGGTAAAGAGACGTCATTTGATGTCGTATGTGTTTTTCTACATACGCAAACTTCGAGTTCATAAATGCAAAAATATCAAGATTATCAATTAGGATTGTTCCTCTTTCGGCGAAGACTTCTCCCTTTTTAGTTTCCAGTATAAAGAGTTTGGGATGCTCTGTACGAAGAAGCGTGTATCCGCACAATGGCTGTTCTCGCGTTCTTGTCAGGGCGAAAGTTATGTCTTGTGTTGTCAGGCTGTATACAATAGGTGATTTTCCTTCACTGGTATCGTCCGTAGTTTTGATATACGCATGATTATACTCAGATAATTGAAGGAGTTGGATATAAGTATCCGTAGAGTTTGGTGTTTTATGTGGAAGATTGCATTCTCCCAACAACGAAACTGATGTAATATTTAAATGTCGCCCTCCGCAATCAAAACCGAGAAAGGCGAGGGACGTTTGCGCAGTGATTAATAATATTAAATGATACATCATTCTGTAAGTAAAGAAATCAGAGTTTATTGTTTACATGTTTTCAGATTTTTGTTTCATTTGTTGTATTATACATTGTTATAGTCATTATTTTTTTATCCATACAGTCATATAAGAGTTCTGCTATGTTACAGGGATCATGTCCTTTGTTTCTTAATACAGTACATATTATTAAATAATCTATAAAGCAAATAGTGCAATTTTTAATTGAAGTGTTTTCGACTATGTCATTTCCACAATTATGACATTTTTCCTCTTCGAATTTATCACTGAATATGCCGTGGAATTTTCTTTAAGTAAACAGATACAATTTATTATTTGTACATGTATATTTGTATGAATATAATATATCTTTACTTTATTTTATGGTATTTCCATCTCATTTGTTGGTTCATGCATCAATAGTATCTTTACTTCTGTATTATCGCAATCATACAACAACTCTTCTACATTATTTGGATCTAATTCTCTTTCTCTGAGTACGCAACATATCGCTAAATAATGCATGAAGCAAGTAGAACATTCTTTTACGGAAGTATAGGTAATTATGTCATTTCCGCAAATATAACATCTTTCTTCTTGAAAAATACCACTATACATGCCATAGAATTGTATAAGTCCGTACGCTTGAAAATTTTGTTGAATTAATCTGAAGCAAGTGACGCAATATCAATTATCTTCCACTTTAATATATCCACTGAATATTATAACAATGATAAGAAAAAATTCCGGGGCAATGCGTCAGAATATAAGGCGGCTTATATCTATAACCTTATAGATATAAGCCGCCGTATATTCTGACGCATTGCCCCGGAATTTTTTCTTATCATTGTTAGGTCTACACATTTTATGAATTACTATTGCTACGTAGAAATATATATATATTTATTTTATATGTATTCAAAAGTTATTACTATTATTATTAAATTTGGACCAGGCTAGACTCAGGTCGTCAATACATAACTCTATTGTTTATTGTTTTATATCTATTCCTTTCTTATATATGTATATATGTATGTATTTGTGTTTTTTTTTCGTATTTTCGTATTTTATGTGTTAGGTGTTTATTGTATTTTTTTTTCTCTTCCCTATATTAGTATTACTATCTCGTGATTATATCTAACTGAATCTTTTATATGTACGTGTGTATATGTTTTTCTTTTTCAATCGTCGATGACTGCTAATATTATAGAATCCTCATAATAGTTAATTGTGCGGTGTAGTTGTTCCATTTCGGTAGTGAATTCGAAATACCGATTGATACAGGGATTACAATGAGCTATAGGTTGAATAGTTCCCATGTGATTTTCGCATGCATAACATTTATTTCTGTAGAATTTTGTGCCATCTACGCACTGATGTCTTTTAGTTTCTTGGTAATATGACTTCACTGCTTCAGGAATTAGTTTAGTATAACATGTGACGCATAAAGTGATATGTACATCATTTATCTTTTGATAGGAGTAAGTTTTGAAACAATGTATGGTATATAATCTTTGAAGAGCTTCTACGGAAGGGTGTGAGGATGATGGTTGTGAGGAATTTGGCTGACTGTGCGATGAATGATGCATTTTGTTGTTTGAATTTGATTAGTAGTATCTAGCTCTGTTTACATGTAATATGAGAGGGTTAGGAAGAGTATTAATTTGTCTTTCATCGCAATACAATAAAAATTCTAAGAACCTCAATAAACATTGATCGTATTGATATACGGGTTTGACTATGGTGATACCTGTATTACACCGCGCGCAGATTATTTCACGGAAATGTTCGCCGGAGATCAAGTGGTGTGACACTATCCACTCATATTGATCTCGATATCGTTGTTGGTAAATGTGATAACACTGAGTACAGTAAGCAAATCCTGACGCGATGTGTCTATACCCAAAAGATTTATAGCACCGCGAGGTTGAAAGTATTTGACATGAATCGAAGCTATGTTGGAAATTTTTACTTGCTAGAACCCCATGTTTGGACACCCCTAACAACAACCCTCGAACAAAATTTTCATCCCCTTTTTTCGCAATTTATAATAAAACTGAGTCAAATTGTTTATAAATAAATAATCAATTGACATACTAAGAAAATAATTTTAATATATAATTGCATACTAGAGTAATTATTAAAACCCTCTATACACAAAACTAATAACCAATCCAATTGTTAATTAACAATAATTTATAAACAATACCTTATCTTCCTCATCTAAAATTTAGTCAAGTCATTATAATTAGACTCTTTTATAATTACAAAATATTATTTTTCTAACATAAGTTAATCAACAAAGTTACTTGTAAAATCGAATAACATAAAATCTATTAAAGACATGATATTAGAAATTTTTCTTATTTATTTTATCCCACTTGTAAATTAATAATTCCCAATAAATTTCTTTTTATGATCAATTAACAATAGTATTTTATAATAACAATAAAAAATATAAACATTCATTGCAAAATAAATAAATAATTAACAAAAATTTCTAATTTGTCCAAAACTTCGAGGATATGCATTTTAGCCTATTTTACACATTTTAGCCGCCATTTTTAATTTTTTTATTTTTTGACTTAAGGATTCCAAATACCTTTCCTTAAATACCTTTACTACTATTAAACTAAGATTTATACAAAAATTCAACTAAATTGAGACAACTTTAGAATTTTACTATTCAATAAATCACAGTTTTTGCACCTGCAAAAATATAATTTGAAACGACTACTTTATACAATATCTCTTGACGATCTTATGGGCAAAATTTCGTAAACTTACCCTTAATAGGTTCCGAAATACTTCCATTTGTTTATAAGACGTCAGCTATTTTGTTTTTACTGGTCCATCCTAAGAAGACCGGATCAATTCCATTGTAATAGACTCGAACCGACGATAATCAGTCCCTAATCTCGATTCTCCAAATCACTCCCTATAATAGTTAAATAAATTAATTATAAGAATTATCAAATTCCTTATCAACAAGTTATGATAATACCTAATACTCTGAATAATAGACACAATATCTTACTTTAAAGCCACCCTATATACATCTCTTGTATACCGGGTGTCAAAAAATCATTACTCATTAAAGTTTAAAATTCAAATATCTGTAATATTCCCTACACTTACATACTAAAGACATGTGAATCTTATCCCTATCTCTTTTAATTAGCTCTAAATAAATTAAGAATAAATGAGACCTCAAACAACTGATACTGAAATTCAACAAGACACCTTTGTTGACCCTGAAGTTATATTGGAGACCTTAATTCAATTTATAGAAGAAAATAAAGAAAATATTATTTACAATTTAGATAACATTATTAAAGAATTTTTAAACCTTCTATTATCATAATCCCAGATCAGTAAAAAAATCCCCTGATTTATTAGTTCTAACAACACACTGATCCTACTCTCGGCGGAGCCCTGGGTACAGCCGATTTAGACAGATTACCCAAAAAACTAAATAGAGAGCAACCCTGTTATTGACACCTAGGTAGATGATAACAGTGGGTCACAGCACGTGACACATGTAAGTATTTATTGTTGAGTTGTATTACTTTTTGTCTTATTCTTGTCATTCATTGCTTTGAGATTATTAAAATTATAAAAAATCGTTAAATCATTATTATGCATATACCTATAATGCAAACATCGTAACGTACGGAAAACCGAAATGAAATGGAACAAGAATTAACTTGCTAATTACACACACACACACACACACACACACACGCACGCACGCACGCACGCACGCACGCACGCACGCACATATATATATTAAAAAATAAATCAATACTTTAGTCTTAAAAAATTTATTACATTAATAATAAAAAACAAATATTTAATTCTGCTATCGTTATTCATTTTTTGTCATTTTTCATATTATTCTCTTGTTCCGTATTTATAAAAAAATCATTTTTTTGTCAATAAAATGTTATGATTGATGGTTCAATAAATTTTTTGTAAGCATCTCTACTAACAATAAAATTATTTTTTGTTTATAAAATTATTTTCTGGTTACTTCAAATTTTAGAATTTCTATTTCAATATCTTATACTGTAGTTTTTCTCTATCATCACAACATATACAAAATCTAAAATTATTATTTTGTTTTAATGGCTTAATTTATTTTGCTTTATTATATTTTTGTCACACAAGAGAAAGTAAGAGATGACATTACTCATAAAAAGACAATTTTATTAATTGTGAAATTTATTCTTTTTTATATATAATAAAAGTTCGAGATATATATTAAAATTTTAATATTTCAGAATGCTGCAGTTTAATCCATACAACGTAATACTTTTACTTTCTGCAACTTTTACTGATTTGATTTATCAACAAACTCCGATAACCTACAGAAAAGAGAAGTGAAAGAAAAAATTGAACGTATGTTGTTAGAAATAAAAGATGAAGAACAATTTCAACTAGAAATGAAAGAAACATTAGATTTTTACGATAAATATGAGATTCCAGAAGCGGAAAAAATTGATTTTTTAGACACAAAAATGAAGAGAAAATCTATCTCCCAGAAGAAGTTATTTGTAATTCTGTTGAAACAACAATATCGAATGACTATAAAAGGCAAGCTGTGGAATACTGGAGGAGTGGTAAAAACAAGACCAAGATCACTTGAAGGAGTTAAACAAAAATTTTAAAAAGTTATATCGATTCGACAACTACGACGATGGGAAAACCAAATCATTCAAGATGGTAGTGGGTTGGAAAAATTAAAAAAAATTCTGAATACACATTAAATCATTTTAATAAAGCACTTGAAAGAAAAATCATCATTCATGATATTGACATTGCTCAATGGGCTTTTCAAGCACAAGAAAAAGAAAATGCGCCAGGATTCAAAGCCTCCGAAACATGGGTAAACAAATTCAAAAAGATACATAATATTGTGTCTCGGAAAATAACAAAATTTGTAACAAAAAGATCTGTCAAAAACAGACTTGGAAGATAAACGATACATTTATTACAATTGTAAAATATATTAATTGATATGGAGTGGAAAATATTTATAATTCGGATCAAAGTGGATTTCAGTTAGAATTTCATTCTGGTCATACTTTAGCTGAAAAAGGTAGAATTAAAAAAGATAGAATTAAAAAAGGTAGAATCTGTAGTACAGTCTGTATCATCAACCACGCATAGCTATACAATTCAACCGACTATTTCGGCTGATGGCAGATTATTACCACTTCTTTTTATAGTTTTAAAAGAAATTACAGGAACGTTTGGTCCAAGAGTACAGGAAACATTATTCAAGGCGCCTAATATCTTTGTTCTGGCTTCAACATCAAACAAATTAACATCAAATTATGTAAAAACTTGGTTAAAGGAAGTATTTTTTCCGAATGTCGGGCCACAATCGGTATTATTATTAGATTCATGGAGTAGACATTGTCCTAACATAATTTCAGAAAGCAAACCAGATTTTGCAACAGATATTGTTTTCTTAACTATTCTCGCCGGTACAACAGGAAAAATACAGCCATTAGACATAAACGAATTTCAGTAGTGAAAGAATTTTATTAAACACTTTTCTGATATTGTTATGTTGTTAGATCTTGTTTTGGATCTTTATGCAAGAAATAATATGTTAAAATTACAATCATTAACACACTATCACTTCTCGTCAGATTTCAAAATTTATTTAAATATGCGTGGTTTCAAAATGAATATGTACAGAAGATATAGACCAACAGAGTTTGAAACACCAGTAGAATTTTGTTTAAAAAAAAATTCTAAAGTAAAATGCGATATTTGTGGCAAAACAGCAATAATAACTTGTTCTTGGTGTTGTTACGCCCGTCTACTCTAAAGTAGAATGCAGAAGGGATTCTGGCTGCCCAAAGGATTAGAACCCACGCACTAAAGAAAACACTCCGTACATTATCTTAAAAGAATATATTTTATCGACTACAATTATACAGTGATTGCACTTAATGTTTAAACTGACGACGCAAGGATCATTGCGACGTCTTTATATATCTAATTTTTCGTAGGTGGGAAAGACGGCGGTCCTGATCGGAGCACGTATTGTTTTCATTGCCGCTTCCGCTTACACAGCATCTTTCTGTCGTGTCGTATTCTAATTTCCGTCACGTATGCTTATCTTTCTTTATATCTTTATTTACTCGTTCGTGATCTTTTTCTAAACTTTAATATTTTTTATTTAATTCCTTCTTCCGCCCTTAATTCTTTCTACGAATTATTAATATTTTGTGTCTGGCCGTGACATCCTTCCCCCTTCGAAAAAAGAAAATTAACTATCGGTGAATTTTCGTCTACTTCTAATTCTTTACAGGATTCTTCCGCGTTAATTTTATAATCGTTTCTTAATCGTTATTCTAGTATAATATCGCAGTATCGTCTATTCTATTACTAGTGTTTGCTTTTTCTAACTTTCGCGTATGGTATGGCAAGTTATAACTATTTTCTTCTATTATGCTTGGTCTTGCCATCGGGTTCAAATTCCTAGTTACCTGTTTTTGCTTGTTGGCGTATTTTCTTATTGCAAATATTATTACTACTATACCAATTATTACTATCGCTCCCATGCAACTTGATATTACATAGTAGACTATTGGCTTATTTAGAACTGTGAAAGTATTGTCCTGTAATTGTTCGTTTATGTCTCTTAAAGTTTCACTTAACTCCATTAACTCTGATGGATTTTTTATTATTTTTCGTAGCTTAATTGCCTCGATTTTATTTAATAATCTGTCTGTTTGTTCTCGTGGAAGCAGTGTTAAATTATAGTCTGGTATATGCATTTCAATGTATGTTACTAATGTAGTTTTTTTTTGTTCTTATTATTACGTCGGGTGTTATGATTTTACATTTCCCTTTTATCGTTAACTGCTCCGTCATATCAATCTCGACTTTCTTAGTCGTTTCGTTCTCGCACGTTATTTCTATCTGTTGTTTCGTTCGCGTGGAGTATATCCATGAGTTCGCGTTACTCAGCATCGTCCAAATCGTTGTGTTCGTGTGTATGTGTCTTATGTTACAGTTATCTGTGTGTGTTCCTAGCTGTACATATGTTTGCACTTCACATAAGCTTGATTATTTATGCGATGTATCAGATAATTTTGTTCGCATATATACTGCTGATTATTTATTACGCAGTTTTGAAGATCTCTCTCCGTCATAGTAAAGTATATTCTACTGTTTATATCTATTATTATCCACGGTTGGTTTATTTCTATGAACGCAAATACATTGTTGTACTTATATATAGGTAAGGATATCAGTTTTATTAATTCATATTCTAGATATCCTATTAACGGAAATCTTAATATCGTGAATACATGTGTATTATCACAATATGCGCTAATCGTTATGAATTTTCCAATTGTTTCCCAATTTCCTTGTGTTATTTGAAATGGAAAGCGCGCTCCTTGTGGCATTTGTGGCACTATTTCCCTGAGATTACTTATTATTTCTTCAATCGGCACCAATCTTATATTGACTATTCCCTTTTTAACGTCTTGTAGATGTGTGATAATGTCCATCATATCGTTCGTTAAGTTTCCTATAATTGCGTTTAGTACAATAAAATGCTTGTTTAGCTCTTCTCTATATCCGTAACCTTTTTCCATTTGTAACCAGCTCTGTCTCATTTTTTCTGTTATGTTAAGAAATCTGTCTTCGTTTTCTTGAATAACTTTTTCCAGATGATCAATATGTGCTATTGTGGCGTTTAAATACTTTGATCTGGTTCTTCATAACATGCTGTAACGTCTGTTATTTTCCTTGTAGAAGGTTCATTTGTTCTTTGATTATTCTTTCATCATCGACGTCCATTGTTCCGAATAACGTTTTTGCTATTGTTCCTAATCCATCGATTAATCCTCTACGTGGTTTTTCCGATGTCTGGTAAATGGTTTTGATTCGAGTTAATAATGCTGTTACTTGCTCGTTATCTTTTTCTGTTAGCTATAAAAGAGTATCGCAAATATCCTTCATATCTTCTTCCAAAAGTTTATCGTAACACAACGCCCTGGTCTGCGCCATATATCCTTGCAATTGCTGATGTCGATGACTCAACGCCGTAATATCTAATTTTATTACCATTTTCCACGCTGATTCGACTTGATTTGCTTTCCCAATTTTTTCAAAATAAATCCCTGGCTCGTTTGAGAATTTTTGGATGTTCCATGCTGTCGTAATGCCTGGATCCGTGCTATCCACACTTCTAGCTATCATACTGTAATATGAATATCTTTGTATTATATAATGCAACATGTATACTGTAATACTTTCTTCCTTATCTCTCTTTTCCGCGGTGTCGCATCTATTTAATTTTCCACGAAAGATTTTAATCGGTTCACGTGTACGCGTACAGTTCTTCTCCCTTTTTTTATTGTGTAATTTACATCCGAATTTCTTTCGGTGATTACGTAGGGTCCTATCCATAATGCGTCTAATTTTTTGGATCGCCCTCTACGGATTGTTTTATCATGTAAGAGAACCTTTTCTCTTACTCGAAATTTTATTTCTTTGGCTTTCTTATCATACTTCTCCTTTGCTTTAATTTCTTCTGCTTGTACATGATCCTTTGCTAATTTCTGCGTTGCTCGCAGTCATTCTCGCACTTCATTTGCATAATCGTCGTATGTACATGTGGGCTTAGGCGGCTGCGTCAGTGCCGTAGGTAGAATCGCCTTGTGTCCGTACACCAGTTCGAACGGTGTAAATCCCGTAACAGTGTGTAGTGTAATATTATATGTAAACATGGCGTAAGGAATCCATTCATCCCAGTTTGTCTGATCCGCGTTAATATAATGTCGTAGATACACTCTCAATGAGAACGTTCTAACGCTCCGTTATTCTCGGGATGATATGTCGTTGTCTGAATTTTCGCAATCCTTAGTAATTTACATACGCTCTTGAAAACGTCACTCAGAAAAGTTTCGTTCCTTGCTCGGTTAAAACTTTATCTGGAATTTCATATTCGAAAATAATTTTCGTCGTAAATTCCTTTACAATTGTCGTAGCCTCTTGATTAGGAATCGGCATTGCTTTGCTAAATTGTGTTACGTTATCCTAAAATGTTAGGTGTGACGTCCCGCCAAAAATTTCAAATTAAAATTTTCAAAATATAAACGTACCGCTAGAAATATGAACACAAGGTATGAGATATACGTATATCTCTCAAATTCGCGCAATAAAATATTTAATCGAGCAAAATATTATATAGCTATTAAATTGGATATTGCTTGCTTACATAGTGTTAACAAAATAATACTGACCATTATCAGTAAAGAAAATCATATAACTGCAACCATTAGACTACTTTACCATTTGACTCTCTAAATAAGAATTGAAATTTTCTCTATTAAAATATATAGAAATATATGTTACTATAATATCAGAATCGTTAAAATCTAATAAATAAATTATGCGAACGTAACAATAATACTTTTAAAACCATTATATTAGTATGTCAATACCAAATCATACTAAAAATCGCTTTATCAGTTATAAATTTTGCATTTTCTTAATTATCATAATGAAAAAAAATTAGAAAAAAAGGAAAAATTATTTAGTAAACATACCTCAAGGGAAATGCACATATTATATATAAAAGGATGCCATAAAAAAAAGGTAAAATGTCAATAAGAAATATGTAATACAACAAGAGAGGGAACTAAAAGAAATTCAAATATGAAATGTAATTAATAAGTAAAAAGAAAATAATTGTTACGTCCTGTCGGCTCCACGTTTTTCCTCCCACGAAATGAACAATAATCATCCGATCGGTCACAAAAAACGGGTCGCGCAATAAAAAAGAACCGTTATTATCAAATAATGTTCAGACCTACTAAAAACAATATCTAAACAAATACCGGAAGGAATCAATAACGAAATCCTCTAAACAACGAAACAGACAAACACAGCTGCATAATCTTAAGAAAGAAACAAATAATGCCGCTACGCACTGTCGACTCCACGTTTTTCCTCCCACGAAAATGAAGCAATAATCGCCCGACTAATCATAAAAGGGATCGCGCGACGAAAAATATTTTAAAAAACATTGAAATCGATGTTCAAAGAAATGACCGAAAAGGACCGAAAACGAGATCCCCTAAATAAATAATGGATAAAAACAGCTGCATAATCCCAAGAGATAACCAAATGAAGAATCTCTAAATTTCCTAAGAGGCCATACAGAGCCCATCAATCAGCAACAATCAAAAAAAAGGAGGAGAAGGATCTCACCGAACGACAGCTTTTTACACGTCAAAATCTCAAAAATACTCCCGCCCAAATTGTTAACACGCCCTCAAGATTTAATATAAAAAGGGAAGACTCGCGCATTACGAACATCCAAAATTTAAAATCAGTTGACAGTACAACATCAGATTCATTCGGCACAGATTTTTTGGTCGTTCGCTGACTCAAACAATTCGTCTACACTACGGGAGTTCCGTTTACGTTTTAAAACCTATTCAGAGTCAGTGCTCAACAAGACCACCCGCCGAGTAAGACCACAACTGGAGCCACAACTACACCAGCAGTTAAAACGCAACCAATCTGCCCAAATAGTAAGTTTAATTTCTTTCTCTTTTGTTTTTTTTTCTCTCATCGTCTCCTTTCCCCTTTATTCAACCTTATTCTTTATTTAAAGTGCCTAAAATCGCGCCGACCCGCCGATTCTCGCGAGCAAATCGAGACAATAGATCGGACGACACGACCGAGAACGAAATCAACAGTTTAGATTCCTCCTTTTCTTCACCGCAGTATTCGCGCTGCTCCACCCCGTTAAAAACCCTTTTCCCATCTACTCATAGTTACCCTGAAGATTTTCCTTCCCCATCGTATTACCCCTTTCACCTTCAGTCATCGATATATCCGATGACTCACCGCCATCGTCTCTTCTAACATTTTCCGATTCCTCGTCCGTAAACCTCTCGGATAATTCATCGAACCACACAATAGAATTACCCGACTCCTCTTTGGAATACTCTCCAGCAGATTCTGACACCTCTGCGCTCCCCTCCTTAGAATCAAAACTTGCATCCATATCCTATTCCGCTCTCCTCAGCATTATAGATAGCGTCTTCAAAGACATCGACATCGCGCCGTAACACACATAACACCGTTCCCAAATTATTATTATTATTATTTTTTTTTTCTTATTATAAACTATTGTACAAATACCAACCAGAATAAAATCTTTAGACTCGCACTCGTTCCCCTTCTTTTCTGATTGATGACCTCCGTACTTTTGTCAAACCCGCGATCCACACACACAAACACACACACACTCATACAAATAATTTTAAGGCAGATTTGATAATATCGATAAAGTTATATGTACAATGGTAGGGATTAATTGAATAAATGTTAATTTAAAAATTAAATGATCGGTAAACTTATTTAACTCCCTCACTCCCTCCACGCGAAAGATCATACAAGGTCCCGTCCCGCATAAAAGAGATTCGATTCTCTTACCAAAAAGGGACCACCGAGAGAAAGCGTTCGCATAACAGAGTAATAACGACACCCGTCGTTTACCTGTTTGCTAACCTGCAGTTCGCTCGACCGAGTCACTCGTCGATAAGACTTTTGACATCGGAACAGTTCCTTACGCCCTTCCTCTGACCCATCCTTTCTACGGGCCTGGACGTAACATAATTAATAGATATAATAATTACAAGAATGAATATTAACTTTTACTAAAGTTAAATTAATAAGTCTCTCTTGCTGTAAAATGAATTATAATATAAGAGTACGAAATTATTTTATAAGACAAAGAGTCTCTTATTCGTGTATCAAAAAATCAATAATTAGACGACGGCGAGAAAGACTCGATGAAACCGAATATTATTCTTATATTACGACGCAGAGATTCAACGAAGTTAAATATTATAACAACTCGCTTTTGAAATTTACCGCTAGATACCAACTTATAAACTTTGCAATTTTCATCGAACCTATTAAGATTATGAAGAGCTCGTCGCTTCTGACGTCTTCGAAGGCAGAGAGTTCCCTCACCAGGATCCAAAAATCCATCCGGGCGAAGTAGCCAACCCGGGAAATCCTGGGTCCACTGGATGCCTGGAGGGAGGTGAACCCGCAGTGGGGACGGACCGCAGGAAGTCAGTCGATCTTGCGGACGGAGTCAGTCGAAATTCAGCAATCGTATTAAACCATCGCAATAAGAAAGTCGTCTCCGAGTCTTTATTCACTGCGTCCTAAAATCAATTTTAACTTAGTTCGTCAGTTACTTTGTGTCGTCAAGGTAGATCTTTAATAATACTTTATTTTCTCGTCTTCGTGACTCGTCTTATATTATAATTTAGAGCTGCGACTTACTCTACTTTATAATTTAGAATTACTACTTTATTGTTAATTAATTTCCAATGTCTGATACAGTGCGGTTGTACCTTTTACTTTTAAATTGTAATCAATCATTAATATACTCGCAATATCTGTAAAATTTTCAAGCTTTTAAAATTCATAATTGCTTATTTCACGATATTCACAAATTTATTATATCAAAATAGTAATTCTTCACCCTCAACCAGTATTTACTATAATTAATTTAATATTGATTAAATATTTAACGTACGTCTGGATCTTGAGCGTTAGCGAGACCCGTGCCTGGGATAGAGCAGAGTGACGTGCCCCTCGTGTTAGTTCGAGCAGAGCTGAGACTTAGTCGATGAGCTGCTTGAATGTCGCTTGATCCAGATTGTCAGCCTATAATGAATAATACTTTCTCAAATTAGAATAAAATTTTAATTATAATTTATAGTAAATGCCTGGTTCCTGTCGCGCCGGTAAACGACATAGACAATTACGTGCCACTTTACGACGACAGAGACAGATTTTGAATAGTGACAACGGCCTCGGTCAAGTAGCAAAAGACATAAAAGACAATCCAGTTAGCGTACCAGACAATTGAAGAATTGTCGTGGAACTTTTCGACCAACTTCCTACATCTGACTCAGTCGAAGTTCCCATCTCGCGAAGAACCTTCGAATTTATTGGCTGGCCTGGACCGTTGGTTGAAATCGAGCTGTGTCCTGCCTCAACCCCTGCTAGTGACATCCCTGAGGGAGATCCACGACGACCCGTGTACGAGAAGAAAGCCCAGGAAAATCAGCAAAGCTAGAAGCATTAACAAAGGTAAGTCATAATTTCAAACCCACACACACACCACATATTATATACATCCTTATTATTAAATTATCATATTCAAAATTGAATATCACTTAAATAAAATAGTATATATACATATTGAATTATAATCAACTGCTTTCATTATATTAAAGTATTTTCTTTATCATTTCATATTTCTTTATCATTTAATATTATTTTCGATCATAGAATACGTAAAATTTTGTTATACATATATATATATATATATAATATAATAAATAAACGTAATAATAGTAATTTCTTCACAACATACATTTATATTATTGCTCATGTAATAAACTGTTCCACCCTTAGCTCCTATATATATATATATATATATATATATATATATATATATATATATATTGTAATTCATAAAAAAAAGAGAGAAAAAATAATAATTAATAAAATATATATATTATAAAAAATTATTAACGATAATAATAATTTCATATAAGACCTTTAAAATAAATAAAATATTATTCAAATTTTTAAGACATACGTATAAGTATTTATGAAACGATAAAGTTTATTCTTATCAATAAAATTAATATTAAATTACTAATTATTGATTTTTCTAATTATAATAAGGAAATAAACAAATAAAATATAATAAAAAGGAAGATTCATGATACTTATCTTAATAAATAACGATATGAATAAATAAGGAGCATCCTTCTTATATTACCCATTTCCCTTTTCCATCGGAGACGGTGATTTTTAAATAAATAATATCGCTGGCCTCCAATGAACTATTTTCCAGTGTGACTTTATTTATTTTGTATGACACCTTCCCACTTAATATCAAATCTGCAAAGACATATATTTTATTTAGTACATATATACTTAATCGTAAGAATAATAATAATATTAATAGTAATAATTGCTTTATTATAAAATAAAAAAAATTAATTCAAAGTATTCATGAACCATAAAATCTCTCATACAAATAAAATAATTGATTCCCTTATATTCGTTACTATACAGATATAACTTGTCCAAAACTTATAAATTAATTTACATCAATTTACTCAACAACTCATATTAAGTCAGTTTTATCTTCCTCCAGAACAATAAATTCAACAGAGTGATCATCAATATTCATTATCCTTTCATATTTATGTTCTATCTAGTAATATTCTTCCTTTTCCCACCAGACTCAATCATGAACATGCCCATACGTACATAAATTTTATAAAATTATCATTTTTTTTTAGTTGCAAATCTTACTAAATAAAATATCAATTTTATCAAATATAAAAAAAAATCATAATAAATTCTTACTAATAACAATTAATATAGTTAACCTATTCTCATATAATTCGTTAATACATGCAACAATAATTGTTTAAACGAAATTTATATTCCATACGAAACTATTAATCACATACCTTACTCCCTTATCCGAAGATCCATAAATAACCACCGATTTCTTTATTAAAATAATAAATACTTCCGACACGTCTTAGATCATATGTTCCTCCTTAAGCCATAAACTATATAACTTCCTAGAGTTACCACTCTTATACCATTTTGCATTAAGGGACCAAATTTGGTCCACCAATTAATTACGACCTGAGGAACTAGAACAAATATTAAAATTATGTGTATACCCATTAACACATATATATTAACTTATTGAAAACGACCTTTTAGATTTAAATTTATAAAAATTTACAAACAACAATTTATCTTTTCCATATAAAATTTAGTCAAGTCATTATAATTAAACTCCTATATAATTATAAATATTATTTTTCCAACATATGTTGATTAACAAATTACTTATATAATTGAACAATTGAAGATTTATCGGGGATATGATATTAGAAATTTTTTTTTTTCATTTATTCTATTCTACTTGCAAATTAATAATTTCCAACAAATTTTTTTTTATGATCAATTAACAATAGTATTTTATAATAACAATAAAAAACAAAATTTATTGCAAAATAAATAAAAAATTAACAAAAATTTCTAAATTGCCCGAAACTTCGAGGACATGCTTTTTAGCCTATTTTACACATTTTAGCCGCCATTTTTAAATTTTTTATTTTTTGACTTAAGGATTCCAAAGACCTTTAAATACCCTTACTACTATCACACTAAGATTTATACAAAATTTCAACTAAATTGAGACAACTTTAGAATTCTACTATTCAATAGATCACAGTTTTGCACCTGCAAAAATATTATTTGAACCGTCTATTTTATGTAATATCTCCTGACGACCTTATAGGCGAAATTTCGTAAACTTACCCCTAATAGGTTCCGAAATACTTCCATTTGTTTCTAAGACGTCAGCCATCTTGTTTTTACTGGTCCATCCTAAGAAGACCGGACCAATTCCATTGTAATAGACTCGAACTGATGATAATCAGTCCCCAATCTCGATTCTCCAAATCAATCCCTATAATAGTTAATTAAATAAATTAATTATAAGAATTATCAAACTCCTTATTAATAAGTTATAATAATACCTAATACTCACTACTGAATAATAGAGACGATATCTTACTTTAAAGCCACCCTATATATATCTCTTGTATACCGGGTGTCAAAAAAATCATTACTCGTTAAAGTTTAAAATTCAAATATCTATAATATTCCCTACACTTACATGCTAAAGACATATAAATCTTATCCCTATCTCTATTAATTAGCTCCAAATAAATTAGGAATAAATGAGACCTCAAACAACTGATACTGAAATTCAACAAGACACCTTTGTTGACCCTGAAGTTATATTGGACACCTTAATCCAATTTATAGAAGAAAATAAAGAAAATATTATTTAAAATTTAGATAACATTATTAAAAAATTTTTAAACCTTCTATTATCATAATCCCAGATCAGTAAAAAAATCCCCTGATTTATTAGTTCTAACAACACACTGATCCTCTCTCGGCGGAGCCCTGGGTACAGCCGATTTAGACAGATTACCCAAAAAACTAAATAGAGAGCAACCCTGTTATTGACACCTAGGTAGATGATAACAGTGGGTCACTGCACGTGACAGCAGTATCTGAAAAATAAAAAAGAAACATAATATTAAGTACGCATCAATAGAATAGCATAAATTAAGTAATAGCGATAATATAAGTCAATGTTCACTCCACCTGATGAGGTGGAATTAGCAAGAGTGAACACACTCTTACTAAACACAAACATACACGTACACATCACCATAGACACACGCATCGAGAATTAACCACCACCCGGTATAACAAAAATATAAAGAAAATCTATATAACAAGCTAAAATCACGCAAAGAAAGAGATCATAACTGCGAATAAGAGGAAATACAACTCCCGACATATGTTCACTTTAATAAACTGACACTGGGTATATAAACTAACATTAGTATAAAATAGTGTTCAACAACCGACCGATTCATTTGGTTAAATTCCATAAGCTCATATGATAAACTCCGATCGGTACTTTTGGGACACTCTATATACGAACTTTCATTAATTATTAAATCTGAGTAAGCCAAGTAACTCGTATGCGCAATTGCAACTTCCTATGCACAGTCTAAGTCACTTTTCTCAATATATCAAAAGCTGTCGCAACATCGAAAAGCACATAATTTTTAATGTTTTAAACATCACATAAAAAACCCGCCCAGTGATCTTAATTAATTATTTCCTGACGCCTCGACTCATAAAGAACAAAAAAAAGTAGCAACTTATAGGGCAACAGCCCCGCAATAAAAAGTTAAGCGCACATTGTTATAGACACATTTTACTCCAGAAACACCTCATACTTTCAATTTTAATAATTCATTTATTTTAATCCGCACCTTCAATATATAATTATGCCTTCACTATTAAATGCAGTTTTATATCCCACAGCCGAATTAATACCACAATAACGTATACAGGGTGACCCAGAACAACCTTCCGTCCGTAAAATGACGTATTCCTGACACAATTTTAAGACAATTTTTCTTTTACCAAAATTTGATTTGAAGCTTAGTTTTTGAGTTATAAGCAAAAATAATTAGCAAATCACATGTCGAGTACAGAAGGCAGATAGGAACGGCGCGGCACACCGCGAGCGCGGGCGCAGCTGACTGTTCGACGAGTGATTACCGCCGCATGAGTCGCTAACTATTTTATCTTATAACATAAAATTATGTTTTAAATAAAATTTTGGTAAAGAAGAAAATGTCGTATAATTACGTCAGGAATAAGTGTTCCTTAAAATAACGTCGGACGCTGCGATCAGCTGATTGCTACACGCAATGTGTGTATGGCTGAGTGTGTGCGTAAAAGAATCGATGACAATCGAAGGAGCGTCGCCGTCGCGGAGGCGGTTATTTCTCTCTCTCTCTTTCTTTCACTCACTCTGTCCCTTCCTTTTACACACACACTCAGACATACACACATCGCGTGCAGCAATCAGCTGATCGCAGCGTCCGACGGTCGGCGATCCGGAACAACTTTTGGTCATTAAAGTAATGTTATTTTAAGGAACACGTATTCCTGACGTAATTATAAGACATTTTCTTCTTTACCAAAATTTTATTTAAAGCATAATTTTATGCTGTATGATAAAATAGTTAGCGACTCATGCGGCGGTAATCACTCGTCGGACGGTCAGCTGCGCCCGCGCTCGCGGTGCGCCGCGCCGCTCCTGCCTGCCTTCTATACTCGACGCGTGATTTGCTAACTATTTTTACTTATAACACAAAAACTACGCTTCAAATCAAATTTTGGTAAAGGAAAAATTGTCTTAGAATTGTGTCAGAAATATGTCATTTTACGGACAGAAGGTTGTTCTGGGACACCCTGTATATGTAATGATTCTGTCACTCAAATATAATAACTTGTCAATTTTACTCATACTCCACCGCAGCGCAGTGATTTCAGTAAATTCAAATTTTAACAACAATAAAAGATTCGATCAAACCCATCATCTGCATAATAATTCCTTACCATGAATCCAATTTAGATTGCCAATAAAAATCCGGTCAGCTATCATTTATAATTATTTCATATATCAACCATGAAGATAACTCGGTGCATACATATACATATATATATGTATATATATATGCGATTCGCTGCAGAAATCATAATCCACAGATATTTCAAAGGCAAATTATAATGACCTGACAAGAATTCCTCGAGGCTCAAACGACATTTAAGTGATCAATTAAAACCCATATTAATTAAAATGGACCACTCATGATACATGTATATATATACATATTATAGTGAAAACAATATAAATATCCCATAACGAGTTTAAAACGAATAAAGCTCTGGAAGATAACGAAAGTTAGACAGTCAAATATATACAATTATTTAATTAACTCTTACTTATACAAGGTGTCTGAAATAACTTGAACGTGATAATATTCTCAAAACTTCTTTATCATTTTATTGAGGATGAATGATAATTACAATATACATGTGCATAATAAACAAAATGACCATACCTATATATACGGTGGTACAATAATACACACATCATACACTACATAATCCAAGTATAAACGCATAATGAACACCCAGAAATAATTACATACATACACGCTCCTTAATAAACACACCATAAAATTATATAACAATAGTCACCTAATATACCCGGTGATACAAAAATACGCGCGTTATAAACTTATCATCTATACAATGTTTAATCAGTATCTGACTATTATAGACATATTATCCATCCATACTAACACGCAAATACACATACCCTATAAATAATTTATATATATAGTGACGCATTAGTACGCACAAACGACGCATTCTCAATAAACCTATTATAAACTTATTACAGGCACATTCATACATTAACATACGCATAATCAATGTATACATATACATGGTAACACAATAGTTTCGGATCTTACAGCTAATTCATACATATTCCATACGCATTATTTAAATTACACCCTCAATCTCTCACAATATAAACTTGTCTTAAATTTATGCATTTATACACACTTACACACTCCTCATCCATTCATTGTAAATATATCACGGCATATTACATGTGCATTTATACCATTATTACTTATATATATAGATATAAACTTTTACTACTAGTTATAATGATATACATACATATAGTTACATAATAGCGAGTTTAATCTCTGTAAGCTAATCTAGACCTTATAATTCATGAATAACATTATGCGACATCATAGATAATTGTTAATTAATAAGTTAATTAGCGAAATGCTCTCATATCTCTACAATTATTTAAGTACAACGCTATAATACAACGCGGCGATAAGCAATTAATCAGATAAGTTATCGTAACGCTAGTAATAATTGCGATATATCTAGAAATTAACGATATAAATATTATATTATAATGCTAGTCCCGAAGCTTCTAGAACATTCAGGAACCGTCGGATCACGTGAATATTTCGGACAAACACCGTGACCGCTTATTATTGCCCGGCGCGTGATACCCGTGACAAGCATGACCAGGATCGGACCATGTTGCGCGCGCTACAATTCAGAAGAGTGGGATCCCTCAGCGACCACGGGTATATAAACGGGAGCACCGTGCGCTCAGCATTGAGTATTCAGTTTTCGCTCAGACAGTTCGATCGGATCATAGAGTATTCAGTTTCGCTCAGACAAATCAGTTCATTCAGTTTTCGCTTAGACAGATATTCGATTCAATCAGTATTCATATCAGTTTTCGCCCATTCAGTTCATTCAGATCAGTCAGATCGACAGTTCTTACAGTTCGGTTCTCGAAACATTCAGCATTCAGTAATCATTAAATTCACTGTACGTACAGACAGTTATTCATACGATTTAATAATCGGTTATCTTTATAGCATTCGATCATACGTTCTTACAAATTTTCACACAGTGTAATTAATATTATATCTTCGAATCAGTGTTTTTAGTTCATTACTCGGTATTATTCACACAAAATCATTAATTCAAAAAGACTTCGAGACTAGCATATCGCGAATATTATTAATTAGTTTCCAGTTCTTGCATTTACCGTCGTATAAATTTATTCTTGATTAATTGTTTCCACTGTCACTATTATATTTCCTTCCTCTTTTTCGATTTTCACGGCGCTCACAATACATATCAAATTCTATCTATCACTTTTAAAGACATTTTATCTTAATTTTCATTCGCAGTAAATTATCTCTATCAATATAAGCGTTATATCTTTTCTTCTCCAGACAATCAGATTATTATTAATGCCGCCTATCTATAATATCGTTTAAGCGTCCGAAACCTGTCCGCGCGTGAAATTATAGTCAAAGAAAGTTCTATTAACTAATGTTATAATCCTAATAATATTGTAGATCCACATTTTCGTATACACCCACGTGGCAGTGTGTTCCCCAGTGGTTCCTGTAACATATAATAATTTAGTGACGTGAGTACTTGTCGTTATTATTAAGATATATTCGTGTGATCATTAATCACATTGTTTACGTATAATTTACTCGAAATATACATACCTGTGTCAGTTCGCGGCCCCTGTCCATTCCGGGCGTCGGTCATCTTCTCGGTGTCAATTCTTCTCGCCGTTGTTTTCTCGTGTCCACACCTGTAAATATAGAGACAAGCTTTCTATTCTAATTTTAATACGGAAATTATCGGGCAAATTAGTGCTACTTATCTGACGAGGTCATCCTTCCTTCACGCCTACGTAGGGCTCTCTCTTTCATCCTGCGGCGACGCGCGCCTCCTCCAGGGCGTTCTTGTATTCCTTATAGCTTCTTCTTTTATTTTTTTTTCTTTTCTATTTCCTTATCCGCTCACCAGTGGCAAGGTCCGCGACGTCCGTTTTGACATGTCCAGAGCCTCAGATATCTGTAACATATAATTGAAGAGATTCATATTTTATTCGGACCTCTTTATAGGGAGTGTTATTAGACAGAGAGCGATAACCATCCTTACCTACAACGTGGTGCGCCTCTTTCAGGGCGACTCTACGTCCCTTCTAGCAGTGCGCCTCTTTCAGGGCTGCTCTGCCTTCATCCCTCGTAGTGCGCCTCCCTCAGGGCTGGACTACCTGTATCTCTCTCAAGGCGAACGACTCTCATCTCCGAGGAGCGCCTCTTTCAGGGCATTCCGCCTCCTAGCGTGCAGCGCACCTCTCTCAGGGCGATCTGCCTCCTCTCAGTCCACGAACCGCGCCTCTCTCAGGGCGTCTCTCACAATTCCTCCGATCGCTCTTCTTGGTCTAAAATATAAAATAAACATTAAATTAAAGTAAACTCATTAAGGCTCACCCTGTCCCCGCAACCCGTCAGATAAGGTCAAGTCAACTCGTTTAGCAATTTACATTAGCGCATGAACGAGCCCCTTATCACCTATCATAACCGTCCCCCTTGGTTCTGTGTGTATGTTTTTTTTTCTTTTTCTCTTCTCTTTTCCCTTTTTCATCACTCGCGTTACTATCCCTAACCCCGGTCTATACTCCCCCGTGTATTCAGCCATGGCTTTGATTATAATTTCGCTTACCTCCTCAGCTGCGTCATGGGTCGGTCACGTCGATCAGGATGCGCTCACCAACTGAAGCGCCTCATCCGGTCCTTATATCAAGGCGGCTCTTACCTAACGGTCCAACCGGGTGCTCCTCCAGCGGATAGTCGAAACCAATAATAACCAATAATATTTTTGGATGAACTAGATACTGAGTCACCAATACTAGAAAATATAAATAATAATAATAATACAGAAGAAATAAGAAGAAATATTGTTCGGTGGTATTTTACAGAATAACTTTATTATGTAATATGTATTTTTATACATACATGTATCACAAAATTTTTATATTAATATCAACTAATTGCACTACTTTATATGTATTGAACGCAAACATTAAATAAAATACTCATTAAATAACATAAAATAAAATCATCCTTTATAATTTTTATACGTATATTAAGGACAAATATTAATTAACTAAATATTCTTTTCTTTAATTCCAAATTCTTTGGAAGAATAGTCTATTTTTTTAGAAATATTATTAATATATTATTTGTTAAAATTATTAAATAAATATAAGTAACTTGGCAAATATTATTTTTATCTAAATTATAAAATAAAAAATTACAATCACAGTAATAGATAACATTTCATAAAAATGTAACATTTGTTTTATCTTCTTGAAAACTTAAGACTAGTCTGATTGTACTTTTTTTCTAATTGCAACTTAAAGAACACAGAACAGTTTTAAACAAAAAATAAATTGCAAAAAGAAAAATAATAATCACGATGTTTATCACAACATAACTATCTTTGACGCCTTAGAAATCCTAAATAGACTTAAAACTATCCCATTTTGTCAAAATTTTGATTTGCAAGAAATATTTCGGTGATTAAAACTGTTGCACACTAAAATATTTTTTACTAAACTTTTAAGGTCACTCCTAACTGTTTAAAAATATTCCTTTGTTCAATTTCATGGAGCTCTCTTATTTTGTATGTAGAACTTTTATGTTAAGTAAATATTGTCACTTTACAATTAGATTTCAGTAAGTAAAATAAGATACAAATGTAGATTAGTAGATTAAAATCGCTAGTGATTCCAAATAGTAGACAGTATAATTTAACGACCAAACTAGCCAGTAACTTCTTTATTAGTACAACGTTTCGACCATTTGGTTGTGGTCCTTTTCAAGTGTCACTGTATAATCAATAACAAAATAATCACAATGTTAATCACGCACAGAAGATAAACGCGACCAAATCGACCGAAGAAAATAAATTAATACGTACATGAAAATGAGGCAAAGATGAATAACAATGTGTTTTACACATGGAATGTATTTTTATATATTATATAGTTAAAAAACTAAGAAGACAAACCAACTAGTGACGAAACACGTCTTGTCAAAGCAAATCTATGAACTAAACTGTTTAGTTTAGAGAGCTTTCCAAAACACTATAATAAAATGTTTTTTTATTAAATACTTTTCGAGTTATAAGGCTTCAAAGTTGTAATATTTTGACATAAAATACGATTGATTATCTTACCCTAATACTTTTATGCACAGAATAATAAGACAAATCAATTGGCGTAATTAAAACACGTAATTATCTATCATTATCATCTAAGGAATACCGCCTCGCGATACGTAAAGATAAGCCGCCGCGCGGCACCAACGTTTGAAGCAAATAAAAAACAAAATTCAACGTTCAATTTTTCGATTTATTCGTTACTCCACATTAGTAGTTGCTCAGTCTCCTACGTGTACGTTTCGCAAGAAATATTGTCGTAAGAAATTATACGAAAATGAGTTATACTGCCGTGGAATATACGGATATGATTATCACGTACGGAATGGCCGAGAAAAATGCACGTGCCGCGGCGCGTTTGTACGCGGAGCAATTTCCCGAGCGTGAACGACATCCCAATCATTTAGTGATTTTAAGGTGTATACAACGCGCACGAGAAACGTTTTGGTAGCAAATCGCCAAACTGTTGGTGCACCAATGCAGTATGGTGTAAATGATGAGGAGAGGGTTCTCGGAGCAGTGGAGGATAATTCTCAGATTAGTGTGCGCTGTTTGGCTAGGATGCTTGGTCTCTCGCGAAACATAGTGCATCGTATCTTGCGCCAAAATGGATTACAATCACTTCATTTTCAACGATTACAGCAACTTTTGCCGAGAGACCAAGAACCACGCATCTATTTTTGTTAAGGTATTTTTATTTATTTATTTAATGTATTTTCCTGTTATTTTTAATAAATATTAATAGTCGGCGAAACATGCACAGGATTTCTTGCACAATGTCGGCGGGATGATTCTTTTCCCGACCGCATTCTATGGACCGATGAGGCTACCTTCACGCCTAACGGTATTTTTAATAGACGTAATTTTTTATTATGGGCGGAAGAAAATCCGCACGCCATTCGAGAACACGCTTTTCAGTATCGTTGGGCAATTAATGTATGGGCAGGAATAACGGCGAACGAAATCGTAAGTAATAAATTTACAGAGTAATCTAAAAAAATTTTTTCTTGCAGCTTCATTAAATTATTTATTTCGGCAATTTTTAGATTGGTCTGGGCCCTACTTTCTACCGCCTCGTTTAAATGGAGAAGCATATACAAATATCCTCCAAAATCAATTGCCTATACTTTTGGAAAATATTCCCTTCCGCGCAAGAGCGCAACTAATTTTCCAGCGCGACGGGGCACCTGCACATTATTCACGACAGGCACGCAAATTTTTAAACGCGCATTATCCGGACAGATGGATGAGTCGAGGTGGCCCAATCATCTGGCCGCCGCGATCACCAGATCTAAATGTATTAGATTATTTTGTATGAGGATATATCAAAGATTTGGTCGAACACCGGCGTACAGAAGCGGAAATGCGAGAAGCAATTCTCGCAGCTTTTAATACCATCACGCCGGATTTGGCGTATCGCGCGACGCGTAATATTATTCGAAGGGCCGAACTCTGTGTACGAGAACGAGGAAGACACTTCGAACAATTTTAGCTTTAAATAATGAGTGGATTAGACCTATTGGGGATACCACTATAAAAAAAATGCGCCTTGCTATCTACCGCAAGGTGATGAGGAAACGATAGCACATTTTTTATGCTGCGTGCGTGCGTACGAGAGAGAGAGGGGAAGAGAGAGAGAGAGAGAGAGAGAGAGAGAGAGAGAGAGAAAGAGAAAGAAAAAATAATTTATCGATGCAAGACTTCAGCGTTAGACTCTGAGCGCAATAGAGAAAACTAGGAATAAATGTTAAATATTATAATTAAGAATTATTTTATAATAATAATTGGAAAGACTCTGATATACAAATACAAATTCGGGTATAAAGGGCTTTCAAACTTTTATTAACAGTCTTTCATATTTCGAATTTGTATTTGTATAACAAAGTCTTTTTGATTTTATTATTTTAAAATAATTTCTATTGCTCTAATATTCATTATTTCATTATTTAATATTTATTATTTATTTATTTCTAACATTTTTACACGCTCGTACATACTGACAACTGAAAAAGTCAGACGCCATTAAACGAAGCGCGCACTATGTGTGTGACTCTTCAGATTGTCAATGCAGAGCGTTCTGCCTTCCGCTTCGCCGGCGCGCCTAGAATCGAGTAACAGTGGAAGGCTTCTTCGTGCCCGCTTCGCCGGCGCGCTCTTGCCGGACGCCGATTGGCTGATCTCTTATAATTAATATTTTAATAACTATTGCGAAAATTGCAAAATGGCACAAAACTTTTCTACTCGGTTTAACCTACTCTACCTGCACGTAACGGGTGGTTCGCGAATTATGGGACACACTGTATATATATATATATATATATATATATATGTATATATACAGGGTGTCCCCGAATTGGCGGATCAACTCTCGTGGGTAGATAGAGCGTGTTAAACTGAAGAAAAAAATCTTATATCATTTTGCTAAATTCGCAATAATTAATGAGATATAAATTAATAAAGATCGGCCAATCCGTGCCAGTATAAGCGCGCGGCGCGAAGAAACCTCCCAATTGTTACTTGATACTAGGCAAAACATAAACGCAGAGCGATGTACGTGTCTCTTTTAGTACACCCTTTGTACATCCTTTGTATGTTCTTTGTAGAGCGCTCCGCCTGCTGTCTCGTCGCGCGCTTAGTATCAAGTAACAAGTAGGAGGCTTCTTCGCGCCGCGCGCTTATCCTAGCACGTATTGGCCGATCTTTATTAATTTATATCTTATTAATTATTGCGAATTTAGCAAAATGATATAGGATTTTTCTCTTTAGTTTAACACGCTCTATCTACCCACAAGAGTTGATCCGTCAATTTAGGAACACCCTGTATATGTATATATATATGTATATACAGGGTGAACCATTTTAATCCATCCAGTCGAATATCTCGAAAACCAAGCCCGTAAAGAAAACACATAATTATACCAATTGATTCGTCTCGTTATTCTGTGCATAAAAGTATTAGAGTAAGATAATCAAAAAATGAATATTTTACGAGATATCTTGTATTTTATGTCAAAATACTGCAACTTTGAAGCCTTATAACTCAAAAAATACTTAATGAAAAATACTTTGCCATAAGTGTTTTGGAAAGCTCTCGAGATGAGCTACAAGAAAATGTAAAAATATATAGGGTATTCCATTTAAAAAACTTGAAGTAACCTTCACGTGACCTTCAAATGACATTTCAAGGTCAAACCAATGGTACCATCTTATGGCCCCCTCGAAACCATACAACTCTTGTTTGAAACATTTTTCTCTCCCGGGCTTGGTTTTCGAGATATTCGACTGGATGGATTAAAATGGTCCACCCTGTATACATATATATATATATACAGGGTGTCCCAGAACCTTCCGTCCGTAAAATGACGTACTCCTGACACAATTCTAAGACAATTTTTCCTTTACCAAAATTTGATTTAAAACGTAGTTTTTGAGTTGTAAGCGAAAATAGTTAGCAAATCACTCATCGAGTACAGAAGGCAGACAGGAGCGGCGCGGCGCACCGCGAGCGCGGGCGCAGCTGACCGTCCGACAGGTTGATTACCGCCGCATAAGTCGCTAAAACTATTTTATCTTATAACACAAAATTATGCTTTAAATAAAATTTTGGTAAAGAAGAAAATGTCGTATAATTACGTCAGGAATAAGTGTTCCTTAAAATAACGTCGGACGCTGCGATCAGCTGATTGCTACACGCGATGTGTCTGTCAGCTGAGCTGGAAAATCAATATATCGATCGGTCTGAAGTCGTCGACGACAATGTCGATGACAATCGAAGGAGCGTCGCCGTCGCGGAGACGGTTATTTCTCTCTCTCTCTCTCTCTCTCTCTCTCTCTCGTTCTCTCTCTCTCTCTCTCTCTCTCTCACTCACTCACTCACTCTGTCCCTTTCTTTTACACACACTCAGCCATACACACATCGCGTGTAGCAATCAGCTGATCCCAGCGTCCGACGTTATTTTAAAGAACACTTATTCCTGACGTAATTATAAGACATTTTCTTCTTTACCAAAATTTTATTTAAAGCATAATTTTATGTTATAAGTAAAATAGTTTTAGCGACTTATGCGGCGGTAATCAACCTGTCGGACGAGTGATTACCGCCGCATAAGTCGCTAAAAATATTTTAAAAACTATTTTATCTTATAACATAAAATTATGGCTGAGTGTGTGCGTAAAAGAAAGGGACACAGTAAGAGAGTGAGTGAGAGAGAGAGAGAGAGAGAGAGAGAGAGAGAGAGAGAGAAAGAGAGAGAGAGACGTCTCCGCGACGGCGCCGCGACGCTCCTTCGATTGTCATCGACTGCTCCTTCGATTGTCATCCACATTGTTGTCGACGATCTCAGACCGATCGATATATTGATTTTCCGGTTCAAGTGAGAGAGTCAATCAATATTTTTAAAAAACACGTGCTACATACGTTTTTAAAATTATTGCATTTATGATGCGAGGGAAAAAATTTGGGAAAATTTATTTTTATTTTGCTCACAATAAAATGTTTCAACGTAAAAATGTTTAATAGAGAGAGTCATCCGTGCTTTGGAGGATGCTCCCGAAACGAGTATTCGAGTAGTTGCACGAGAACAAGATTTATCTCGTACAACCGTACAATATTGAAAGAAGAAAAGTTGCACGCGTTTCATTATACACGCGTGCAACATTTATGACCAGCAGATTACCCTGCAAGACGAACGTTTTGCGAAAATTTTTTGCGAAACGTTGATCAAGATCCCACATATTCCTCTCGTGTGATATTCAGCGATGAATCGCTATTCACACAAGAAGGAATTTTTAATGTGCATAATATGCACTATTGGAGCAAAGAAAATCCCAGAGTCAAGCGACTTCGAAATTTCCAAACTCATTGGAAGATTAATGTGTGGGCTGGAATAATGGCTACTGAAATACTTGGTCCAGTTTTTCTTCCAGATATTTTAACTGGAAGAACCTACGTAGATTTTTTAACAAAAAATCTACCACATTTTTTAGAAAATGTGCCATTATTTGAAAGAAACGATATTGTCTTTCAACAAGACGGTGCTGGGCCACACAACGCCATCGTTATCAATTATTTGAACGAGAATTTTCCCGGAAGCTGGATGGGTCGGTACGGCCCGATACGTTGGCCCGCAAGATCTCCGGATCTCAACCCTCTCGATTTTTTTATGGGGATACTGCAAGGAAGTAATTTATAAAACGCTTCCCGAAGATATAGAAGATCTGGAGACAAAATTACGATTTGCTATTTGGAATATCGACGAAGAAATAATGGAGAACGTCGAAAGAAATTTATTAAAACGCATGAGAGCTTGCGTTAGGATGGACGCCTGGCATTTCGAGCATCTGCTCTAAAAATTTTTTTTAATCAATCCGCTCTTTTCAGAGCGACCAAACATTTTTACGTTGAAACATCTTATTGTGAGCAAAATAAAAATAAATTTTCCCAAATTTTTTTCCTCGCATCATAAATGCAATAGTTTCAAAAACGTATGTAGCACGCGTTTTTTAAAAATATTGATTGACTCTCTCACTTGAGCCAGAAAATCAATATATCGATCGGTCTGAGATCGTCGACCACAATGTGGATGACAATCGAAGGAGCGTCGCGGCGCCGTCGCGGAGACTGTTATCTCTCTCTCTTTCTCTCTCTCTCACTCACTTACTCACTCACTCACTCTGTCCCTTTCTTTTACGCACACACTCAGCCATACACACATTGCGTGTAGCAATCAGCTGATCGCAGCGTCCGACGTTATTTTAAGGAACACTTATTCCTGACGTAATTATACGACATTTTCTTCTTTACCAAAATTTTTTTAAAGCATAATTTTGTGTTATAAGATAAAATAGATAGCGATTTTGACTCATGCGGCGGTAATCACTCGTCGGACGGTCAGCTGCGCCCGCGCTCGCGGTGCGCCGCGCCGCACCTGTCTGCCTTCTGTACTCGATGAGTGATTTGCTAACTATTTTCGCTTATAACTCAAAAACTACGCTTTAAATCAAATTTTAGTAAAGGAAAAATTGTCTTAGAATTGTGTCAGGAGTACGTCATTTTACGGACGGAAGGTTCTGGGACACCCTGTATATATATATATATATATATATATATATATATATACAAGGTAGACCATTTTAATCCATCCAGTCGAATATCTCGAAAACCAAGCCCGGGAGAGAAAAATGTTTCAAACAAGAGTTGTATGGTTTCGAGGGGGCCATAAGATGGTACCATTGGTTTGACCTTGAAATGTTATTTGAAGGTCACGTGAAGGTCACTTCAAGTTTTTTAAATGGAATACCCTATATATTTTTACATATTCTTGTAGCTCATCTCGAGAGCTTTCCAAAACACTTATTGCAAAAATCTGTAAAAATCTGAATTTGCAACTAACAGTTACACATTTTTACTTTAACATAATTATGTGTTTTCTTTACACCAATTAATTCGTCTCATTATTCTGTGCATAAAAGTGTTAGAGTAAGATAATCAAAAAATGAATATTTTACGAGATATCTTGTATTTTATTTAAAAATACTGCAACTTTGAAGTCTTATAACTCAAAAAATACTTAATGAAAAATACTTTATCATAAGTGTTTTGGAAAGCTTTCGAGATGAGCTACAACAATATGTAAAAATATATAGGGTGTTCCATTTAAAAAACTTGAAGTGACCTTCACGTAACCTTTAAATGACTTTTCAAGGTCAAACTAATGGTACCATCTTATGGCCCTCTCGAAACCATACAACTTTTGTCTGAAATATTTTTCTCTCCGGGGCTTGGTTTTCGAGATATTCGACTAGATGTATTAAAATGGTCCATCCTGTATATATAGTATATATAGTAATAGTATAGTATACAGGGTGTCCATGACCACCCGTATCAGCTGAATATTTCGAAAACAAAGCGCGATAGACAAAAATGTTTCAGACAAAAGTTGTAGGGTTTCGAGTAACGCAGTACATAGCAATATCAGTATGACCTTGAAGAGCGTTGTCAAGGTCATGTAAAAATAACAATAAAATTTTTAAATGGAAAGTACTATTTTTTATTGCATATTCTTGTAGCTTATCTCGAGAGCTTTCCAAAACACTAAGTCAAATATTTTTTGATTAAGTACTTTTTGAGTTATGAGGCTTGAAAGTCACACCGCGCGGCATTAGTGTCGGCGGCGCGACATGACATTACAAGGTACACGACACACTGCGTGTGTGTGCGCGCATGTGTGCGTGTGTGCATGTGTGTAGGTGCGGATTGTGTAAGTGTGGGTGTAGTGGATGTACATATGTGTGAATATGGGTGGGTAATAATATCCTCTTACCGACAATATTCGCTCAGAAAGATAAAAACTAATTTTTTTCAAGGGGGTGTTTCAACCCCTTAATGGCCGTATGAGCACGTATAAAAAAATACGTATCTCTTATTTTGACCGAAACTACAAAATATTCAAAGCTCATTAAAATCGGAAATTTACAGTTGGAGAAGTTCCCTTGTTAGTCTCTCGCCAAGATCCGTCGGTCGTAACGGCCGCGATCTTTATACAGATTAAAAAAGGGCGCACCGCGCCTCCGCTTTTGCCCGGCCGGTGTTCGCCGGGTAGCGGACTTCCGACGTGTTGGACGGTCGGGTTTGAGGAGGCTGGAGTAACGGGGTTGCCTCGTTATAGTATCTTGAATTTCACCTTAGGTATTCCTGATAAACCACGGGAGTATCCTGTTTGGACACGGAACGATTGGACACCAAACGATTGGACACCGCACGATTGGACACACACTTTGCATGATTGGACATCGCACGATTGGACACGCATTCTGCACGATTGGACACGCATTCTGCACGATTGGACACCTCACTTCGCATGTACATTGCAAGACAAAGCAAAGTTCACATGGGCTTGCAACTTTCCACGCGAAGCGAGGTGGACGGGATGGGTGCAGGAGAGGGAGGGCCGGAGGCCGGAAACCCCTGAAAACCGTGGGAGTGTAAAAACTCCCACGGGCCAGTAGGCGGCTGAAGACCAGTGCCGGGGATGCTCATCCCTCAGCCCGAGTCATATGCCACCTCCCCCGGGGAACTTGGGGCCCGGTCGTTGGGCTGTTGCCGGTCATTCGGGACACCCCGCGGCCAGTGAGGATATACCCTAAGTGGCGGAGTCGCAGCGAGCAGTGGGATCATTTTATTAATGGATCCTAATAATATAATATGAAGACAAGCTCTTAAATTAAAAAAAATGATACAAATTAATGGCTAATAAGAGCAAATCGCTGTTCTTGGAACGCAAATATATTTATTATTATAGTTATAAAATTATAAATGAAAGGAAATGAACGTTTCGATCTACTTTAAGACCTTCAGCGCTAATTACATTCATAATAAACGGTTTATGTTGTAATCGAAAATATTTGTTTACATAATTTTATGTTTATTAACATTACGTGTCTGATTCAAATTTCGTAAAAACGTTAGTCAAATTATCGGTCAAATACAAAAAGTCATTACGGTACGGTGTTAAATTTAGCATCATCTTAATAATAAAAAAAACATGATTCGGTTAGCGTTGCGATTGACGTTGATGAGTTTCTCCTTTGGTTGGTAAGCCAAGGGGAGACAAAGGATTCATGGTCAATTTATAACACCGATTGACATCTACGTTAAAATGTACAAAAAACACCGACTGATTATCCATGAAACAAACTCAATATCGATATACGGTTGAGTATTGATAACGATTAAAAATTATGATGATATAACTTACGGGTTTGCTCCTTTACGTCATAGATTTTGTGGACGATGTGATATTACGAAGCTTCTTGTTCAAATACATTTTTAACTCTGTCATGTAGCTTAGAGAGGCCCCTTTTTTGACATTAGAGATGTTTATATTTTAGGTAGAGTGTCAATCATGTTTATGTACATAGAATTTAGGCATTCTGTATCCGTTTGCAAATTTAGACTATTTACCTGTCTTTTGATAAAAATCATTTCAGAGATCAAGCGTTTATAGTAAAACCTTTCTTTATCTATAATTTTGACCTCTTCCCAATCAAGTTATGATTGCACTCTACTATGTGGTTAGAAATGACTGAATTATTTTTGTTATTTTTTGTGTTTGATTTGTGTTCCCCTATTCTGGTTTTTAATTTTCTGCCTGTCTGTCCTACATAAGAAACTGTGCAATTATTACAGTTGATTTTATAAACAATATTGGATTGTAGAGATAGTGATATCGGATTTTTATGCGCCTTTATGAATTTATTTAATTTATTCATGCTAAAGTAAGATAGTGTGACGTCGACATTTTTAATGACCTCATTAAATTGTTCTGCAATTTTAGAAGCGTATGGAATCAAAAAGTAGGATGTGTTGTTATTGTCGCCTGTCTTTTTTTATTTTCCCTTAATTTGTCCTTTTTTATTAGTGTTTTGAGTCTATTATTGATGGTGTTAAAAATGAATTCAAGAGGGTAATTGTTATTCAGAAGTATATTGATCGTTTGTGTGATATTGTGGGTGTGAAAGGTAGGATGTGATAAGAAAAAAATCCTGTCAATGAGGCCAATGATCGTTCCTCTCTTCTGGCACAACGGGTGCTGAGAGAAAAAATTCAGATATCTGCCTGAGAATGTAGGCTTACGGTATAGATCAAATAAAATGTGATTCTTTTCTATGGTCAAGGAAACATCTAAGAAATTAATTTTGTTGCTGGTGCTAACTTTAACCGTAAACTGTAACCTCTCATGCACTGAATTAAAGTAATCCAACATTATATCGATCATGGAGAGAGGAATTGCCACTAAAATATCACCAATATATCTGTAGTATAAGTTAGTGGTGAAATTCAAATTTTTTAAGGCCGTTTCTTCTAGATCCTGCAATACTATGTCCTCTATAAGTGGAGATAACGGTGAGCCCATAGGTGTCCCGAATGTTTGTTTGTAAATGACGTTGTTAAACGTAAAACAAAGTTGAATTCAAAATCAATCTGATCGCAATTAAAAGTTCATCTGTAGGAATATCACAGTTGTCAGTGATATAAGACAGTTTTTTTGCGATACTGTTAATTGCAGCTTCTAAGGAGATGCAGGTAAACAACGAAATGACATCAAGAGAGACCAAAGTAAATCCATCAGAAATCTTATAGTTCGATAATTTATCAACCAATTCAAAGCTGTTACTAATGTGACTACGTGCAGGAGGGAAATTTTTGTGCATGATTTCATGTAGAAAGGAAGCTAATCTGTATGTTGGATTGTTTATTGATGACACTATAATTCTAAACGGAACGGTTGTTTTTGTGCACTTTGGGGAGTCCATATGCTCTAGGAATAATTCCATCACTTATGTATAATGATCTATAATTGGCATAAGAAATGTAATTCTTGTTCTTCCACCTTTTTGAGCAAGTTGTGGACATCGCTCGTCACTTTATTAGTAGGATCTTTTTTAACAACTAAGTACGTTTTTTTGTCATTCAGGGTTTCTTCTACTTTGCACAGGTATTGAGTTTTGTCTAATGCTACTGTTATATTCCCTTTGTCTGCATGTGTGAGTATAAGGTCGCTGTTGTGTTTTAGGAACTTTTTGGTTTTTTGAAAGAGTGAATTTAATTCAGAATTGATTGGGTTATTTGGAATTTGTAGTTGGAAAGACTGTAACTACTCTTCCGGATCTCTTTCTAATTGCCAATCGTTCGTCAATAGGTATTTTTAGTAAATGTTTATCTCGATGTTTTTTATATATTCAACTGTCAATTTATCAATATTGGATGTGCATAAACTAAAATTATCTCCTAATTGCAAAAAACTAGTTATATTGTCTGGAATATCTATTGAGGATAAATTAATAAACCATTTGTCTTTAATTTGAGTTAAAGATTGTATGAAGTCACTAAACATAGTGGGTGAGACTTTAATTTCTATAGATTTATTTTTATTTTTATTTGTATGTGTACTATTTTCATGACCTAGAGAAAATATTGTGTCAATTTGTGTGTTATTATTCGAAGGATGATAATACTGAATTTGTTTTAAATTTCTTAATCTTAAAAGATATTGTTTCCTTTTTAGAAAATTGAATTTTTTATCCAATCTGTTGAATTCTTTTTTGTAAAAGAATTGTAGAGAATTATGTTGTTTATGGAAGAAAGAATTGCAAACGGATACTGGAATCCAATTATATATCTCACGATAGAGAGTAAAAGTTTTTGTTTGTGAGAGCCTTATGAAGTGATAGGCTTCGCTAATTTCAATACAAATAAATTTGACTACGTGTGGGAGCAGGCGACAAGGGTAGAGAGTGAGAGGGCTCTCCCAAGAGAGCTAGAAGGGGTAGCAGACCTAGAGAGGGAGAGCTTGATAAACAAGACTCTTCCGAAGGTCACATGCGTGATGGCTTTGGAACGCCACGATTTTGTGAAGGTGAAGAGGAAGCCATGTCTAGCCTCTAGGAAGAAGAGGTCTCCTGCTATTAAAACCAGCAAGGAAGACTTTTCCTCTCTCTCCCTCCAAAGGGAGGAGGTTTGGGTGAGAAGTGGACTCTTGCGGAGCCCCAGCCCTCCACTTCTGGAGGGTGTGCCTGGGGTAAGGAGCTCAAGTGACCAGCGTAGACTTTTGGCCTTTTCTATTAGAACCTTTGGCAAGCCACGGTTTTCCCGTATGGTACCACAGACTAATGTTTTTTTTTAGTAATATTTCAGCTGTAAAAACGCTGTTATAATAGTTATCTTGGTATATATGATGCCAATAACCAAGACAGTATGGCTCCAACACAGACAATATGGTTTCTTACAGCTTCTTTCTTTCTCCCGAATAGACTTCGAAGTTGCATATGTACCCACTTTCACTTTCACAAAGCATTCTGACTAAAATTCCATATTTTGTTATTTTTGCCGGGTTATACGTCCTGAAGCTGATACGTCCTCTGTAATAGTATCATTGCTTCGTCTAGAGCTAACTCCTGTTTGGGTATGTATAGGGATTGAAATTTTGGAATAATATAATCCAAAAGCGGTCTAATTTTGCAAAGCCTGTCTCCAGTAGATGTATTTTGTCTATTATCATTCAGATGGAAAAATGTAAGAATTTGGTTAAATCTCATTCTGGACATAGTTTTAGAAAATATTGGTGCTTCAACCAAAGGGTCCGTTCACCAATAATCTCTCCAATGTAATTTTTTGGTTTGGCCCATCAATATCAGTAATCCAAGAAACTTTTTTATGTTGTTAGTGGTAACTTCCGTCCATGTAACGTTTTAGCAGAATTTTTATGCAATTCTTTCATTTGAAAGTGGTTCAAATTGGTTTGCGTAATAAATAAATCAAAAACTACTATCAAAAAGTAAAGCCGTTACCTCACTGATACTCGGCGCATCACCATTCAACAGTTACACCAGGAATATTTAAATAATCCTCCAAGGTTGGTGTTATATCATTTTTGTTCCACTCTTCTTCCAAATCATTGTCACTATCAGATTCTATTATATTTCTTTTTTGCCGTTTTGGTGGCCTAATATTAGATTTATAACTGTCTTCCGATAAAGTATCATTTTCCAAATCACTACAATTTATTTCAAAATCACTCGGACAATCAGATAAAACATCCGTGTATAATTCATTAGAGGATTCTTTAGCGTTACGTTCCGTCATGGTTGACGTTTTTTTTTATACCAAAAGGAACACAACTTGACAGGTTTTGTTAGCGAAAGACACAGGTTGTGGTATGCTGAACAACAATTACACTCTATGCTCTCCGAGAACGCACTGACCCAACGACGCTGATGCGAAAAAAAAGCGCATCGATCACGAGTTTACTCGTGGCCGGTCAGCAACGTTTGGGCATGAAGACACGAGTTAGGTTAATTCGTGACCGGTCAACAATGTGTTAAGAGAGACTGAGGACGCCATTGACACGATTGTAAAGGTGGCAAAAACCTAAAAAAATCTGAAAGGCACGTATATTACACATCTCCACAAGTCGGCTGCGAAGATCGCTGTAGCCATGAGAGGACTGGGAGCCCTCTCGGCTTCCAAAGAGATCAAAGAGCTCGAAAGAAAAAATAGGCTCTCAGGGAGAAAATTGGCATCTTGGAGGAACAACAGGTTGCCAATCAAAGAGAACTGGAGAAGTTGATACGGAAGGTCAGGGCGATAAAGCACCGCTCGCAGTTCGACCCTGCCTCTATCTTTGAACGCGAAACAACAGGCAACTATAGGGGTGGACCCTCCCCCTCCGTAAATGAGGAGAATGAGAGGAGAAGGACCCCGGCTCTCGTGAGATCAAAAAGAGAGGAAAAACCCGCAAGAATAGAAAGGCCGCCCCGAAGGCGGAATTGGCCCCCCCATTTCACTCCTCTCCCCCCAGATGAGGATGATTTCGAGATGGAGGTAGACCCTGTGACGATACCAAACCCTGAGAACAGCAGGAGAGAACCCCCGACAGCTGGTACTCCGCTGGATGCCTAGAATGCAACAGGGGCGTCGCTGATGGAGAGTTTCATGGCGAATATGCTCCGGCAGGTGGGCGACATGCTGACGGCTAGGTTCGCCGCCATCGAGGGTCGCCTTCTGCCGGAGAAGACATTTAGGCTGCCTCTGAGCTCTGCGCGCCCTCCGTCGAGGCCAAGGCGGTGGAATAGGCCCCGAAGGAGGTCAAAGGGGCTACAAAAAAGAAGGGAAAGGGTGTGGTCACAGCCCAGCCACAACCCTCTAAAGGGCCTATAACACTCAAACCCCAAAGATAGTCGGGGGGAAGAGGAAGAGGTCGGCCGCCCCTGTTCACCAAGTATCTCCCTGTGAGGAGACATGGAGTCAACTGGTGGGTAGGAAGGCTAAGAGGGGAAGGAAACAAAACCCTCCTTCTCTGAACCGCAAGGGCAGTGCAAGCTCGGTTGGCGGGTTTAGAGAAGTGCTGGGCGACCTTTGAGGCTCACCTGCAGGACAGGTAAATCGAGTATCGAGGGCGGTACGGCGCTATGGGAAGGAGGGAGACCTGAAGAGGGGTTCCACAGGGGTCGGTTCTAGGACCCCTCTTGTGGAACCTTGGATACAACTGAGTGTTGCGAGGCACCCTCCTCTCGGGCGTGGCCGTGATGTACTACGCTGACGACACTATAGTCATGACCTGGGAGGACGATTGGGGGAGCGCCATCGCGCTTATAGAGGTGGCAGTGGCACATGTGGTCGGCATGATCAGGGCTCTGGGTCTGAAAGTGGCCCTTAACAAAACCGAGACTGTATAGTTTGCTCGGCCTCGGTTAAGGGGCCGAAGGACAGAGCCCTGAATATCGAGGGCGTCAAAGTCGGGACACAGATGAAATATCTGGGTCTCGTTCTCGACAGTCGTTGAGATTTCGGGCCGCATTTCGACCGGCTGGCCCCCCGAATTCAGATGGCATCGGCCTGTCTCGGCAGGTTGATGCCGAACCTCGGGGGCCCAGGGAAGGAACACGTCGTCTCTACATGGGGGTAGTCCAATTTATTGCCCTGTACGGTGCCCCTATATGGCACGAACGTATAGGGATTCGCCGCAACCGCAAAATCTTGCGGGATGTGCAGCGGAGGATGTTATCAGGGGGTACCGGACTATTTCCTAAGAGGCGTGCAGTGTCGGGAAGCCTCCCCTGGGAGATGGCGGCGGGCATATACACGAGATGTATAACATCAAGGTGACCCGTCGCCAACAAGCCTTAAAGGAGAGGAGATTTGAACCCCCAGCACTATTTAGAAAAATCGAAGCGCGGCAGCGAGTCCTACTCCGGCAGCGCAACATGGTAGAATGGCAGGAGGCCCTTGCGGATGCAAGGAAAGCCTTACGCGCTGTCGGAGCTGTCCGCCCACTGTTTTTGGAGTGGGTGGGTAGACGACATGGCGCCCTTAGTTATAGATTGGTGCAGGTACTCACAAGCCACAGCTGTTTTGGTGAGTACCTGCACCGAATCGGGAGGGAGCCGACCACAATGTGCCACCATTGTAGCGCCCCGTCAGACACGGCGGAGCAAACGCTGGCCGAGTGCCCTGCGTGGTTGGAGAGCCGTCGTGTCCTGCGGGGCGCCATAGGCAGAGAGGTTTTCCTGTCCAACATTATCGAGACAATGTTGAACGGGAAACAATAATGGGAAGCGGTGGTCTCCTTCTGCGAAGACGTTATGTCCCAGAAGGAGGCCGCCAAAAGGGAGAGGGAGGAGGACGCAAGTGCCCCTTCCTCTCGGAGAAGGAGGGCTGGCGTGGCGAGAAGGACGCACGCCCGATTCGACCCTTAGCCACTCTAGGTCGTCCCTTCTCCAGGGTCGCAGGAATGCGAGTACAGGAGACACTCATACCCCATTGCACCGCGGCTCGTGCGATTTTAGCAGCGATGCGTGGTGGTCCCGCATCGCTGCTACATGTACATAAAAAACAGAAGGGAGTTCTCCCTTCCCCCTCCACTCATGCTCGCATGAGAGCTGGAAATGGGGGGACGGGGGACTCTGGTGGGGGCAGGTTTTGGTAGAATGCTGAAAGCGAAGTCAGAGCCTGTCCACTTAACCGCTCCGGAGGATCACCAAGGGGTTTTAGTCGGTGCGAGTCCGACATAACTCCCCTCCTTCCCTGAGGAGGGGGGTATGCATAAGGCATTTCTCCTTGTAAAAAAAAAGTTACGCCGGTGCCCCCTCGTGGTGTACCATCATGACGTGATGAGGGGACTCTGGTCTTCGGTCGTCTCGGATAATACCCATGGGTGACACTCCTTTGGACACGGAACGATTGGACACCAAACGATTGGACACGTAGTATTGGACACGTTCAGATTGAACACCACACGATTGGACACTGCAAAATTGGACACTGCACAATTGGACAACGTACATGGAAAGTTTATCTTGATATATATTTTCAATGGGAAGGGAGGACAGTAGCGATAAATGCTACAGATGCGGCCTCCCCGGACATAAGACTGCCCAATGTGAGGCGCCCCCCAGCTGTCAGCTGTGTGAAGCCAAGGGCTGAGAAACGGGACACAGGCTTGGTGGCCCGTCATGTCCCTTCTCGCTTGTATTCAAGGGAAGCTTATTCTACTTCTCGCCCAACCGACCTCCGAATTTGAGAGGTTGCTGGGCGACGTTTCTGACACTATCCACCCAGAAATGGATCGCCCAGTAATTGTCGCCGGGGACCTCAATGCGAAGTCCAGCACTTGGAGTTCCCCGGTGACTGAAGAGAGAAATACGACCCTGGTTGAGAGGGCCGATGAATTAGGCCTAGTAGTACTCAACCAGAGTCGTGAATTCACATGCGTGCGGCGCAACGGCGCGTCCGTAATAAATATTACCCTGGGAAGCGCCGCGGCCGCACGCATAGTGAGTAAGTGGAGGGTCGTGGTGGAGGCGGAGACGCTTGCGGATTACCAGTACATCAGATTCAACGTCTCCGACCCCACCACGGCTATATTAGTTAGAGGACGTACCACCAAGGCGAGCAATTCCACTAAACCGCCTCGGTGGTCAAGAAGGAAGTTAAACAGCGACTACCTAATGGCAGCCGCCGTCGCAAATGCTTAGAGCGGCAAACTGTCCAGGCCTTTGGAGAACGTGGACGTGGGGGCGATAGAGCTCCGGAGGATCGTCACGGAGATTTGTGATGTGGCGATGCCCCAGGGCAAAGTCGTCCGCGCAAAAAGGACGACATATTGGTGGAGCCAAGAGCTAGCCGGGCTGAGAAATCAATGCAACGCAGCCTGGCGACGCTACACCAGGTGTCGCCGAAGAAGAGAGCCCAAGGCGACGGCGGCACCGCTGAGGGAGGAGTACAAGACCTTGAAGACCTCCCTCCAGCTGGCCTTTCGCAAGGCCACGGCCTGGGACGAGTTAATGGATTGATCAAGATCCGTGAAGGCGTCCCTATAAAATTATCAAAAAGAAATTGGCCAGAGGGAGCTCCCCCCCACAATTGAGCGTCTCCAGTCCCAGCTTCTAACCCGGGTGGTCGACAAACTTTCCTAGGGAAAATCCCATTGAGTTGCCGTTTCGACCACCCGTGTTGGCGCCAGCCTCGTGGTCCGACGATTTCGAAGTGACCACGGAGGAACTCGGCGGGAAGATAAAGAGGTTCCGGGCCAAAAACACTGCCCCGGGGCCTGATGGAATCCCCGTCAAGACCCTGGCCTTGGCCTCGGTAGTCTTGGGGGAAAGCGTCCGATCCCTATTTAACCAATGCCTGAGGACCTTTCCTAAAATTTGGAAGTAAGCAGACTGGTGCTTATCCCCAAGGAAGGTAAACCGGAGGACTCCCCTTCGGCGTATCGCTCTATATGCCTCCTCGATGAGGTGGGCAAAATTATTCGAAAGAATATCAGCTGCCCGCCTTAGGAGGCATCTAGCTCAAGTAAGCCCTGATTTAGCGGAAAGCCAATTCGGATTCTGCGAGGGACGCTCGACGATTGATGCCATCAAGCATGTGAGATCCCTCGGAAGAGGCAGTGTCCCAGGGAAGGGAGGCAGTTGCGGTATCGATTGATATCGGGAACGCCTTTAACTCCCTCCCGTGGGAATGCATAAGAAGGGCTCAGGAGTATCACAGAGTCCCCACTTATATAAAGGAAGTTATTGGGAGCTTGAGCCAAAAATTTATAACATACTCGGAGCGATACGGCGAGGTGAATCGTAAAGAAACCCGCAGCAGGAAGTCGGTCCTAGGACCACTCCTGTGGAACCTGGGGTATAATTGGGTCCTCCGTGGTGCCCTCCTCCCGGGCCTCTCACTGGCGTGTTACGCTGATAACACGCTAGTGGTGGCCCGGGCAAGGGGATGGGATGAGGTGATCCGCCTGGCCGAAATGGGAACGGCACTGGTTACATCGCGTCCGTGCACTGAGTCTCAGGATAGTCCCTCAAAAAACCGAAGCCATTTGGTTTTCCAGACCTCGGTCGAAGGGTCCACCGGTGGCCCAGATGCACGTGGGGGATGCAGTTATCCCGATCGGGTCTCAGATGAAATACCTGGGACTTGTTCTGGACAGCAAGTGGAGCTTCACACTGCACTTTAAGTTGATGGCCCCCCGGATTCGGGCAATTATGAACAGTCTCTCGAGACTTATGCCGAATCTGGGGGAGTAGGTATAATAAGAGAGTTCTAATCCAGGGATATGAGGGGGGTGAGGTAAGCGGGGGGGACGAGGCGAGGTACCTCGTCACCCCCCGCACTGACGGGGGGAGGGGGAGGGGGGGTAGTCCCCCTCAATCGCGGGGGAAGGGGCAAATGTCCCCCCCTAGACTGAGGGTGAAGGGGGAGGTACCAAATGCCCCACCCCCCCAGATTAAGGGGGAGGGTGGTACCAAACATCCCCTGATTGAGAGGGGAAGGGGGGGCATACATATGGTTCCGCACGTAGAGGGAGTGTCCTCTCCGAAAGACTGCGGAGGTCTGACGGTGAGAGAGAGGAATGTCAACTGTTATAGATAAAATAATCACCCCACTCTGTTTATTCATAATGTATATTTGCAATAAATAATTACGTTCGCAACGCGGTAGAGGGAGACGGTGCGATAGACGTCCGCAACGTGGTAGAGGGAGACGGTGCGATAGACGTCCGCAACGTGGTAGAGGGAGACGGTGCGATAGACGTTCGCAACGTGGTAGAGGGAGACGGTGCGATAGATGTTCGCAACGTGGTAGAGGGAGACGGTGCGATAGACGTTCGCAACGTGGTAGAGGGAGACGATGCGATAGACGTTCTATATAGCGTAGGACAAGGAGAGTATGACGTGGTGTGAGAAGGAAAGCGCTGTATGTGTATGACAAGGGAGTGCATGATGATAGGAAAAGGAGGGCATGATGGTAAGAAAAGGAGAGCATGATGGTAGGAAAAGGAGATATAGGTGCGAGAGAAAAGAATAGAGATGAAGAAGGATAGCGAGAAGGAGAGCGTGTTATGGGGTGCGAGAGAAAGAATAGAGAGGAAGGAGGATAGCGGAGGCGCGATAAGACGGAGGCTAAGGCGTACGCGAGAAAAAGATATTTTTTGTATGTTACGTTTTTTTTTCTAATATTAAATGTTATCTTATTATCTAATTATATCTAATACAGAGGAAGAAGGATGGGATAGATGATGAAGGTGGAAATAAGTAATATATATATATATATATATATAAGTTTAACATAAATTTTTATTTAAAAAGTGTGTATGTGTATACATATAAAGTGTGTGTGTGTGTGTGTGCGTTTGTGCATGTATTAAAATTATTATAATATAAAAAAGAATTAAAATTGTAATAGAAAATTGAAAAAATTAAAATATAAAAAGAATTAAAATTATAGTATAAAATTTTAAAAAATTAAAATAATAATCTAGGGTAGCAGCTCTGAAACAGAAAAAAACATTTTTTATTAGTACTTTAAAAATATTTTCTAAAATGATAAAAATTATAAATACTTACAATCTATTCGGAGTCTCTCTCTCTCTCTCTCTCTCTCTCATCTGACGACCTGGAGTCCTCCTGCAGAGTTTCGGGGAGCCACGGTTCCTCTGTCTCCCACACCTCATACGGAAGCTCACCAAAGAGTTTCCGCAAACAAAGACGATCCTCGTTAAACTGAGGAGTCACCTCCTCGCGCCTCCGGTTCTCGGGAGTGTCACCCATGCGTAACAATAATAGTTTGTTTGGTTTTTACACATAAGTCCTCGGTGTATGTGCTACACTTACACAATAATAATAAAAGTTTTTTTGTAGTATTCACACAAGTCTTAAGTCATGCAAATGGGACACATATTGCAAGGTAAAATTTGAAATAATGGAGTTCGACACTCACTACAAAATAAACCGAGTATTAATGCGTACATATTAATCGAGTATTCACGCACAGCACAAATCTCGTCAAAAAGGTACGCCATTCTTATGAAACACGATGTGCAGAAGTATGTGCCATCTGCAGTTGCATAACAAAAATATATGCAACACATTCTTGTTAGTTCATTATAAGAATTAATATCCGCTAAGTCCAATGCACGATCGATTCTATCTTCGAAAACACTTTCAGCACTTTCATAGTCACTGTCAACTAAGTGTTGTACTTCAACGTCCAAATCACCCTCTTCGTCAGAACTGTTCATATCAATATCACCATTATTTTCTATAACATCCAAACCAATATTTCCAATATTGGCGTTATTGTCATCATCATCATCACTAGATAGTTCTAAAAGCGGCACTTCAATGTCTGAGTCTTCTTCATCGGAAATTATCATAAAATAATTATCACCATTATCTTCATCCATATTCGGAAGACACACGCGCAACGCATATATTTCCTCGCGACACGAGCACAATTCATATATTTCCTCGCGACACGAGCACAATTCATATATTTCCTCGCGACACGAGTACGCAATAAGCTTCTTCTTAGAGCGTATAGGAAAAACTAACCACGCGCCACGCACATTTATCTCAAATATATACACGGGATCCCATATCCCATCTCTCTCTAAACAGAGTATCTCTTTTTAAATAGACTATGCATATGATCCTATGAGAGGTAAACGTCTTTGTTTGACTGAGACTAAGAGAGCGCGAGGAGGAGGAGGAAGAGTCGTAGAATAAAATAGTGTGAAGAGAAACATTAATGTTAATAATAATTTTTTATTTGTTACAAGTATCATAAAGTATATCATTTATAGCACACGCCAACAATTCGCAAACTACGAGTGATCCGCTATCGAACGCGTCACTCTCGCGAATCGCTTTCACAGCATCATTTACATCAGTAATATTGTTTCGTTGCAAGACGTTACAAAATTGTTTAAATTTTTCATTCACGAAATGTGTATTTTGACACAACCATGAATGCATATGATCGATGCAATCTTCAAAATCGAATAAATGTAATAATGTTTGAGGTTGCATATACAAAGACTTATTAGATAATGTTAATTTAACAATTCTCGATCCGTTTAATGCGATCATTTGGATAGATAGATCACAAATCCATAATGGTTGACTTTCAGTCGATTGTACATGTCGTTCAATGTCTGCACGTTTCTGCATCAATGAGTGCCAGAGTACGATAGGCAATACTAATCGATTACCTCGGTTGTCACCAAGTATCAATTCGACATACGACATAGCTCCAACGCTTATTCCAATCTCCAAATATTTGTAAGATGTCGGGGTTAAAATATACCTTCTTCCAAGTATGCAAACCGCACGACGAGATGAAACGCTATATAAAATATTAAAATATATTAAAAAATAATATTTAGAAAATAATTTTTAGGAAATAATATTTAGAAAATAATTGAAACTTACATGTTCTTTGATTGAATTTCACCGTTCTCAATCAGAATGTAAAAATTCATCTTGCTGGTTTCTTTTGTGGAGCACATTTTTTTAGCACAACCTTATGCACGGACAACTGATGCGATACTAAACTATTGAAAGTACTGCGATCAATTTGTAATATCGCAAAACGTAATGAGGAGGGGAGTATTTGTGACGTAATTTTGCAAGCGCCAATGTAAGGTTGCTAGAAATTATTAAAAATCGCGTCCCCACGTGCTTTCTCGAGCGCCGTGTGTGGCCACCGTATGATGAAATCTAATCAAATGTATACGACGATTGAAATATTCGGTTACAAATGTATATAAGACAAAGCGTGAGATAAAATTTTTGGCTAAATGATAACATAAACAGACCGTCGACGGTACGGATATTTGTGCTAAAGAATAACGCACCGACAGTACGAATGTTTGCGCTAAAGAATAACGTGTCGCATAGTGGGTGGGCATTATCATGTATATTTAATTTGATTATAAATAATAAATATAATCCTATGCGGAGAGGATGTCATATTATATTACATTACCACGAAAATATGCGTGAGATAAAGAGACGTGATATTATAGAAATGACGGATGTTTATACGAAAGAATAACGTTTTCGCAATCTGAAAAGAATATAACGATTAGATATAAATCAGAACGGAGAGTCACATCTCGCCATTATTGTCGAAGCTTGCACGAGTGTACCTTATATGTAAAAAAAAAAAAAAAAAATGGAGCAGGTTTTAACGCATCAATCCACCTTGATAAATTCGGTGGAGGAGTACTTTGCGTGGGAGGTGCGATGCGATGATTATATCAAGTCGTTGGAAGAGCAGAATCGAATTAAACGACCGCGAATATCGATCGGATATCGACAATTGTTGATCGCAAAGATCGCGCGACTCGAAGGACTGAAAAATGCGTTGCGCAAACGTTTCGTACACGCGGGTGCCGGACACAGCGCGCATCAAGCTGCACTATTTTGGCGAGAAATTGATACAGCGTTCGAGAACCGTATATCGACTGGTGCGATAATCAATAGCAATTATATCGAACCTCGCCAGTTTCTCGAAGACGCGAGTGATATCGTGCTCGAACATGTGCGAGACGCTATCGAAACACACTGCAGTGAAAGTGAATACTATGTTTAACGGTGAGTTTGTGGCGGGTGAAAAGCACAACGATAAAAGTGTAAGTACAAAAAACTGTGAACTATTTCGTACATCTGATTTACACGAATGGTACGAGCAACGTGTTATCGAGCCCACTTTAGCATCTCTCGAAGAATTTCAAGAACGTGATAGTGGGTGGGCATTATCGCGTATACATAATTTGACTGTAAATATAAATAAATATAATCCTATGCGTGCGGGATGTCATATTATATTACCGCGAAAGATAATGATGAAGCGAGCGATAGTTAACGTGCGATCCAAAGACAATGCATGTTTCGCATGGGCAGTGACTGCTGCTATGTATCCCGCTGAAAGAAGGGTTGAACGAGAATTATCGTACCCGCGTTACACGGATGTGCTAAATCTTCGAGACATTGAGTTTCCAGTGACTCTTAATCAAATTAAAAAGTTTGAAATTAACAACAATATTTCAATCAATGTGTATACCATCGAAAACGAAAATATTGTTCCTATTCGTCTTTCGGAGCAAAAGAGGGACAAGCACGCCAATTTGCTCTACATTCAAGATGCGCAAGATATCGGACATTTCGCGTGGATCAAGAATTTATCGCGACTCGTGAGTTCGCAACTCAATAAACACAATGGACAAAAATATATCTGTGATCGGTATGTATATTTAATATTATTGATTTTTTTTCAAAATAAATATATAATTATTATTTCTATTTTTTTATAAATGTTAAAATATATATATATAATTATTATTTCTTTTTTTATAGATGTCTACATTATTTTTATTCGAATGAGAAACTACAGTCACATACTGTAGACTGCGGGAAGATGAATGATTGCGCTATTCGATTACCGAGCGATAAAGATAAGTGGCTCGCTTTTAACAACTATAACAGGAAGGAAAAATACGTTTCATTTACGAAAGATGTTAAACTTACGGAAGACAATTCGCGAAATCACATTAAATTACGTTTCATCGATTCTTTTAAATTTCTCATAACAAGTCTCAACAAATTAGCATCTTTTCTCAGTAAAGATAAATTAAAAATTTTACAATCTGAATATCAAAATTTGCGGGTAGAAGACTTTGATCTGTTAACGCGAAAAGGTGTCTTTCCGTACGAATATATCGATTGTGTAGATAAATTGCACGATACATGTTTACCTCCGCGCGAATTATTTTACAGTTCCTTGACCGATGACACAGTATCCGAGAGCGATTACGCGCACGCCGAGACTGTTTGGAACCGATTCTCCATTAGAACGCTAGGCGAATATAGCGATCTATATTTAAAAATCGATGTCTTGTTATTAGGCGATGTTTTTGAAAATTTTCGTGACAATTGTATCAAGAGTTACGGGCTCGACCCTGCGCATTATTATACTCTGCCCGGATACACGTGGGATGCCATGTTGAAGCATACAAATATTAAGTTTGAATTGCTCACTGACATCGATATGGTAATGTTTATAGAACGAGGTATACGCGGTGGTTTGAGTCAATGTTCCAACAGATACGCGCATGCTAATAACAAGTACATGCAGTCATACGAGCCATTGAAACCGTCATCGTAT